>NC_050456.1:38553998-38638998 GCF_903995425.1 Onychomys torridus | reverse complement strand
TCTCGTGTTTTAGAGGAGGTGTCCCCCCAAATCCCTTTTTCTTTTATCAGCAATTAGGATAGAAAGTGAAAGCTTGCTCTGGGCTGATAGGTAGGTAGCTTTGACTTAGTTCAGATTTGATGGCTGGCTTAGATTTGGCTTGATAGATAGCTTAGATTTGGCTTGATAGATAGCTTAGATTTGGCTTGATAGATAGCATAGACTTAGTTGGTCTGCCTGGAGACCCTTGGATAGTTCTGTTATACAGTGCAGTTCCCTTTCATTATCTAGTATGACCACTTTGAGACAAGACAGTTCCCTGAAGTTCTGAAGGCTTCCATCGCTGTGTGCCTTGATACAAATCGAAAACACCCTGTGTTCTTGGCACACCTGTTCAATGAAAACAAGCCACGTGGCAGCATGTTTGTGGCCTTTGAAAGTTTTAATATTAAGCAAGAGGTGATGGCAGATCTTTGTGAGTTTGAGGCCAGCCTGGTCTATAAAAGCGAGTTCCAAGAAAGGTGCAAAACTACACAGAGAAACCCTGTCTCAAAAAACCAAAACAAAAAAGTTTTAATATTAAGCAAAAGGTGATGGCGCATGCCTTTAATCCTAGTTTTCAGGAAGCAGAGGCAGGTGGATTTCTGAGTTCAAGGCCAACCTGGTCTACATCGTGAGTTCCAGGACAGCCAGGGCTACACAGAAAAACCCTGTCTCAAAAACAACAACAAGTTTTAAAATTAAAATTTGATAGCTGTGCAAATATGTGATTTAGCTCCACTTTCCACCCCATTTCAAAGTGCTTGGGGTTCTTTTTGGAATGTCATGATTAAGTTTGCATGGTAGATTTATCCCTTGTTTTCAGGTTTCCTCGTTTCAAAGCTTCTGAGGGTTCCCTTCTCTTACACATATTGAAATATTTGAGGAGGAAATCTGAACTAGAGAAGGACTCTGTGGCGGGGCTTGTCTGGACTCGTTCTCAGTGTATGTAATTACACTTAATCGTCGACTCCTGCCTATTTATAACCGCTGCAATCACGCTGCTGCAGATATCACTGAAGCCCTTCAAACTCACTGCAGCGGGGTGGGGGGCCTCTTTATCCTTCTGTTTAACCTGTAGTAGTGAGAACGGTTATGATTTGTGCTGGATTTGTGACTCTGGGTAAATCACCCTTCTCCTCCAATACGAGGAGTCTCCTTTGGGGTTGATTGAAATTCGACCATGCCTGTGTTCAACCTGATCTGGGGGCTGCTGGACTTGCTTCTATTCTGTATTGATGATTTCATGTCAAACTCACTACGTAAAGAACTCACATTTCCGATCCTGTGACTCCATAAGTCTCACGGCATTTTGTGTGACCGGAAGTAGGAGTGGAGGGGTGACTCTGGACAAGCGCGGGATGGCCATTCTCTTCTGTCTGAATTATTTCAGTAACGCCTGAATTCTCAGCCAGAGACTGTGCAGTTGGGAAGCCTCATTAAAACTTGCCAGTATTTTCTGATACGTTTTAGGGGTAGCTTCTTGTCTGCCAGTGGGTATTTCGTGTCCTTCAGTGTCCATCACAGCTATTAGTCACCAGGGCTCATCTGTGTGACGGAGAGTCCTAGTACCTACTAAGGTGTGTTCAAGGTCAGATGTTTAAGTGCGTGTCTCCACAGCGTCTTCTACACTATGCAGAAATGAATGTCATTCTCCACATCCCTCTAAACGTCACCTCCACCCCACTGCCACCACCAAGTGCATAGAGACAATGAGCTGTCATAGTACAGTTCTTTTTAAAAAATATTTATTTATTTATTTATTTATTATATACACAGAAGAAGAGGGCATCAGATCTCATTACAGATGGTTGTGAGCCACCATGTGGGTGCTGGGAATTGAACTCAGGACCTCTGGAAGAGCAGTGGGTGCTTTTAACCTCTGAGCCATCTCTCCAGCCCCCATAGTATAGTTCTTGATGTCAGACCTCAATTCACATCCTGGCTCCCACCACTTTTCAGCTCTGTCAGCTTAAATACTCCACGCCTTGGATTCTTCATCCGTAGAACGAGACTCAGTCACAGGACTGAGCGGAGCTGACTGAGAGAGTGTGTGTACTAAAGGCCTATCAGAGAGTCAGAGGTACAGCCCCTGGCTAAATCTCTCTATACGGTTGTCTGCCCCCTCTACAATAATGAGTCTTTGATAAATAACGACTTACCCATGATGACTTTCCTAAGAAAGCACATGAGAGAAGAGAACAGGTTTGCTAGAAGCTGTCGTGTATCGTGATGGTTAGGCTGTCTTTTCCGTCTTCAGCAGGACTCCTTGAACCTGTCTTGAGGCACATAGTTGCCTAATGTTTAAAACTTGCTGTTACCATTTTAGATGGTCTTTGCCTCTACACCGTCCACAGTGAATGACTGCTAAGTCATAATAGCCCCCGATGCTTTATTTAGAATAAAACATTTCACAACCTAGTCTTCTGTGGCAAAACAAAACACACCTGTTTGTTTATAGTCTATGAGGTCTCTCCTTGGGTAGACTATTTTCTGATAGGTCCGTATTTCTATACCCATCTCAATTAGCAGTGCCCTGAAGTTTCTGTCACTGATTTCCTTTTGTGTTAGTAGATACAAACCAACCACATTCAATGACAGTTCCGTAGCACCTTGTCTTGTTTTATTAGCTCAGCTTGTTTTCAACACTGGTTTGAGTTCTCTAAGTTTGGGTCTGTTTGAATATTACCTGTGTACATGTGGAAACTGTGTGTTGCCTTGGATCTCCACGACTGTACAAGGTGATTATGTGAAATGTTAGATTTGGGGCGGAGGTGGGGGGGGGGGGGGGGGTGGTTGGGGTTTTGTTTTGGTTTGGTTTGGTTTGATCTTTTTTTTTTTTTTTCCCAAGATGGGGCAAATTGTTTTCCTAAAGCAATATACATTCACGGGGTGGTGACATAAGACTAAGAGAGAGCCAGTGACAGAAAGAAAGAGACACTTGACTAGTCTCCCTATTAATTTAGTTTAAATGTCATGTGTGTTTTTAGCCAGGCATGTAATTTCTGCATTGCTGCAAACTGCCCTTTGAGGCTGAGCGAGATGCTCCTGTAATAAATGGCAGCAATTGTTATTCAGATGAGGAAGGACCAACCAGGGCACCCCAACCTGGAAGCTCATTACCTTGTCAGACGGAATTTCCTTGTATATTTGCATAGTTCTAAATTTTAACATAACATCCTAGTCAAGCTCCCATGGAAAGACAGGGGGCACTAAGACTTCTTAGTTACTGAAGGCGGGGAGCTCACTCCTAATGTGATTCTTAACAATAGGGGCCATTTACCAGCAGTTCTGATGCTGGGTTGAACCCTGAGGGGCTTTTTACCACCGAATCAGCATTCATGAGCATTGATGGGGAAAAAAATGCAGTCACCTACACCCCTGTTAGAGAATGGTCTCCTTGAATCGAAGATGTGGCATTTACTGCCGTTTAAATCCCAGGACCAGTGTCTGCGTGCCCTTGCGAGAAGGAAATAAAGATGGAAATGAGGCTTGAAGCTTCACTAACTGTTCAGCTCAGCGGCTGAGTGTTGTCTGAGGTTTGTCTGAAGGAAGGGGCCAACTAGCTGGGTGACATGAGGCTGTGAAGAACCTCTGACTTGACAGTCAGAGGTGCCTTATCTGCTGAAATGAGACTGATCTCCCACTCCGTATGTCCATTTTGGAATCCTTTAACTCTGTGATTGTCTGAGACATCAGGGTCACAAATGGGGCCCTGTTTCCTTTCCCACTGGCCAACTAGGACATACTGATCAGGTGACCCTGCCAGCTTGCTTTGTCTCTTTCCAGGTACTCACCAGATTCTATCTTCCTGACACTAATACACTTTCCTCCTCCCTCCCACATTCCGTTCTCCTGCTCCCTGGAGGGCAGCTGATAAGCTCCTTGAGAGCAGAGGTCAGGTGTCTTGAGTTCGAACGATCCTCTGCCCGCTGCTGCCTGGCACCTGTTCTGTGGGGGGCACCTGGTGGCTTGTCCTGAAGCCTGAGGTTTGACTTGGAACTCTGGGGACCTCCTGAGAGGTCAAGTCAGAAGTGAAGTGGGCGCAAGTCAGGCAGAATTACTGGATCTGGTAGAGAGAGCCACACCAGAAGGCCTGGTTTCCCAGGTAACCCCACCACTTCTGAGACTCGTGGCCAGGGGCACGAGTCTTCTCTCAGCAACCATCTTCTAGACTTCAAGGTGGGCTCTCAGATGGATGTTGTAAATTCAGAGACGAGCTGTCTAGGAGGAAACCTATATAGTACCCCGCTGACCTGGGGTTAGCGGAGACATACATGAATAACACTTTCCAGGAACAGAATCTTTTACCCAGTGCACTGATACACGATGGTGGGGGTTGACCATTGGAGACTAAAATTGGTTTAAGTTTCATTTGATCTAAAGAGTATATTACACCTAATTATACTGTACTTAATCATTTCTGCCCTATTAGCTTTTTCAATATAGTAGGAAAAAGGGACACTCACTTCAGGCTTCATCTAGCAGCATGTACATCCTTGCCCAAACTAAACAACCCCAGCCTATGAAATTTTTGAGTGCAGATATTTCATCTTTTAAAAATAGGTTACATAGAATTACTAAGAGTTGTTTTTTGTTTTTTTTTTTTTTAATTATAAAAGCATAACCCATTATGTGTGTTGGAGGAAGACTGGCTGATGTCAGTAGTTACTTTCTGGCCTTGTCTCGGGGGCTTCTGTCTTTTGCTTGCCATCTCTGGGCTGTAGTTGGTGGGCCACAGCAGGGTGACATTTGTATTGAAGTAGGACAACTAGGTGTGGTGGAGAAGACCTTTAATCCCAGCACTCTGGAGTCTAAAGAGATCTCTATGTTGGAGGCCAGATAATGACATGCTGTTTTAACAACAAAAAAGATGTGTGTGTGTGTGTGTGTGTGTGTGTGTGTGTGTGTGTGTGTGTGATGGGTATTGGGGAGAACGTGCTCTTGCAGAGAACCTGGGTTAGAATCCTAGAACACACATGGAGGTCACAATCATAACTCTAGTCCCATGAGACCCAGCATTCTTTTCTTACTTCTGAGGGCACCGAGCACGTATGTGGTGCACATAGAAACAACTTGAGTGTGGGCAAAACACTCATACACATAAAGTAACTTAATCTTAAATTTAAAACAACGCAGAGTTGAGTATATTGGCCCTATCTAGCCTTCGCTTCTCATGGCAGATGTACTTTAAGCTGCAGCCACAACATCTCTTCCATTGGTTTCCTTCTGTCTGCCATATGGTAGATAATCAGATAATCAGGGCTGGGAGATTAGGGACCTACCATCCCAAAGGCTTCTTGTTGAAGCTTAGTCACCAAGACTTTCAGCCCCATAGAAGACCTTTGACATTGGTTTGAAGTAGTTCCAGAGTATAGATGCCTATACCTTGTGTGTGTGTGTGTGTGTGGGGGGGGGGGGGTTGTAGACCCCAGGGTGACCTTAGCTTCTACTTACTGAGCTGAATTAATTAGAACCAGGCAGCACTGAAGGTTTTTTGTTGTTGTTTCATTTTGGTTTTGGATTTTTGAGACAGGGTTTCTCTGGATAGCCCTGGCTGTCCTGGAACTCTCTCTGTAGACCAGGCTGGCCTCAAACTCACAGAGATCCACCTGCCTAGTCAGAGTCTCATATAACTCTGATTGGCCTGGAATTGGCTATGTAGTTTGAGGCTGACCTTGAACTCTCAATCCTCCTGTCTCCACCTCCCAAGCGTTGGGATTACAGGCATTCGCCACCATGCCCAGTTCTCAGAAAGACTCTCATCAATAACTATCAAAACACAGACCTTCAGAAACCCCACAGAGACCTGCAGAGTCAGGTATAAAGGGCTTGAATTCCTCAGGACACATGCCCCCCTTTCAACTAAGTCCCCTGGTTAGCTCATCACTACAGGTAGGGGAGAGAGGCTTCCTTTGGGGTCCTCTGTGAATAACTCAAGCCAGGAAACTCATAGTTAGGGGTCTCTCTCCCCCACAGACCAGCTCAGTTGTTCTGGTTCTGAGCAACTCCGAAGGTCTCTGGAGTGGACTGGCCCAGGATCTCCCCACTGCTATCCCACCCTCTTGGAGCTCGACTATGTCACTTGAATGGCCGTCGGCTGGGCTTCAAAATATGGCCCTGTTTCTCTGTGTTGGGAACAGTCAACCCAGGATTGTACATGTTAGTATTAACTCCTACTTGTGGGGCTCTACCAAGTGCTAGAATATTCTAGACGGTTTACCTCCCTGACACTGCTTCGGGGATTAGGGTCATAAAATAATAAATGTCTGCAATGGTTTTCAGTACCTCCCCAACAGCCTATGACATTTCCTGTGAATCCGAGTTTCATGAAGACAGCAGATTGTCTCATCCCTGCTGTCTTACCAGGGCTTAGTGTCTGGCCGGTAGTGGCTGCTTAATACATACTTTTCAAATGAATCATACTTGCTAGATAGCCCCAATTGTTGCAGATCAGACTTTTGACAGCTCAGAGCAGCAAGCTAGCTAGGGCACAGTGGGCAGTGAGCAGCAGACCTGCCTCCAGAGCCTCTGGGCATCTTCCTGACCACTCTGCTGGCTGCCCTGAAGAGGAGGAATGGTTTTAGGCTTTAGGAGACACCTGTCAGCTGGGCTGAGCTCCCAGAAGTGTGTTGTTGTGACCTGACTGTTGGGGTACATGGCCTTAGCTATGTGAACTCCAGTTCACCCAGGTGGTACCATGCCCACCTGAGTCTATTTCCGAAGCCAGGACTGTGTGCTTCCTTCTTTCTGAGGTTTTAAGATGATTTGTCAGCCACAAACCCCCAATTAGCACAGCTTCCATCCCTGCAATTGTTTAACCATCTCAGGGACCATCATCCTATTGCTTCAGCAGATGCTCTGCCTCCCTGGACAGACTTCTGTTCATGGTTGACTTCAAAAGTCCATAATTACAGTGAATTTGCCTAGAGGGTAAATCCTAACTTTTCTCAACACACACACACACACACACACACACACACACACACACACACACACACGCGTGCGCGCTCGTAACTTAGGTGATGAATACATTATATCACTTGATTGTGGTGACTATCCCATAGTTTACACATATATCAAAGCATCAAGTTATGCTCCTTAACAACAAATAGTTGTTAAAGCCCACATGCTCTTAAAGGAATATAGGGGCTGCAGTGATGGCTCAGTAGTTAAGAGTACTTGCTGCTTCTGCAGAAGGCCTGGGTTTGGCTCCTAGTACCTACACCGGTTAGCTTACAACCACCTGTAACTCCATTTCCAGAAGATCCAGTGTCCTCTTCTAGCCATGATGGGCACCTGCATCCACATACAAACAAGCAGGCACACATGTTTATATACACATAATACACATAAATATAAATAATTTAAAAAATTTAAAGCTCTAAGAGGAATATAGTTTTGGGGAAGTTTTAATGAATCTTTAATGAAGTTAGTGTAGTGGAACTCACTTCTACATTGGGAGAATGTGCCCAATTATAATTAAATACAATTTTGTTTGGGTTTTTTTGTTGTTTTTTCAAGACAGGGTTTCTCTGTGTAGCCCTGGCTGTGCTGGAACTCGCTCTGTAAACCAGGCTGGCCTCGAACTCACAAGAGATCCACCTGCCTCTGTCTCCCTGAGTGCTGGGATTAAAGGCGTGCCCCACCACAATTGATTTGTTTGTTTGTTGTTCAGACTGGCCTAGAACTTACTCTGTCACTCTGGCAGGCTTCACATTTGTGGCCCTTGTGCCTTGGCCTCTTTAGTCTTTGGAATTTCAGGCCACAGCCTCGAAGCCTGACTCCTAATTCAGTCTTACGACGTATGTCTCAAGATGGACTCCTGCTTCACTGTGGTTCACACAGATACGACATTTTGCCAGTGTTTAGATAACTAATATGCTTTGCTGATTTTCCAAATTCAATTTGGAAGGTTTTTTTTTTTTTTTTTTTTTTTTTTTTTTTTTTTTTTTTAGCCTTTATCCAGGAATGCTCTGTGACTAGCCCAACACAAAACCCACAAACTTACTCTAAAAATTATGAGATTTTCTTTTCATTTAATAATAACTCAGTTGTGTGGCTCTCAAACATGAACTTTGTAGATGAAAGCCCCATATCACAATGTCAAAAGGCTAGACACACCTGCCAGTTTTTTAAAGTGATATTCAAAGAATCCTGCAGTGGTACAAATCACACATTTCCCAACTTTCATCTTATATTATGACCGTATAGGTTTCTGAGACAATGAGTGCCACTCCTTCAAACTAGAATTATGTTGACTAGAATGCCGCCTCTCCCTGCTGTCCCAGGCCGAGGCCACAGAAACTGAAGGTGTAGAAGAAAACTTTTACCCTTGTAAGCACTTCCGATAAGTATTCCCATAAGCCAGGCTGGGTCCCCTAATGCTGGTCAAGGCAATTATAGGTTTATGAAGTCATGAAAGCTCTTCTCAGCCTTCTTGGATCCTGTGTATTTGGCATTGATTTTTGCTTGTTTATATACTCAGAGGGACCTAGGAGATAAATATTATATACCTGCCCCAGGCAAAATCATATTAAAATTTTCCCCCAAAGAGCTTACTCCCTTCTAGACTATCTTGAGATGAAAGCATCCATGGCCAATGTGACAATGGGTCATTTACTTGGGAAGTTTTTCCTGATGTTGAACCTAACGCCTTTCTCTTCTGACCTTGTTTAAAAGGTAAAAGGAGTTGAGAGTTCAAAAATGTTTCTTTTCCTGAGTTTCCTCTACTTTGCTAGTCTCGCTTTCTCCTTGGGAGCTGAATAGGTTCTCATATTTGTATAAATACCAGTGTCTTCATGGTACTGGGTGTCAGAAAGGACCTCCCATGCTTTAGAGAAATGAAGGAGAAAGAACAGACGTGGGTGATGATTTGCTTCAAGGCTGTCAGGATGGGAACAAATGGTTCAGCTACCTTGCAGATGGATTTGCAGGCTTGGGGCTGTGGAAAATGATTTTAAATTTATTTTTAATTGCTTTTTAGGTCCACTTTGACCAATTTAAAGAAGCGTTAATACTTATCTTGTCTAGAACTCTATCCAGTGAGGAGCACTTTCAGGAGGCAGGTAAGACACTGACGTTTCTTTTCTATATTACCCCTTTTAAAGGTATCTAGGGATAGGCTGGGGATGTAGCTCAGTGATAGAGTGTTTGCCTGGTATGCACAAGGCCCTGAGTTCAATCCCTAGCTCTTCCCTCCTCCCCAAAAAAGTTTGAAAAGTTTTCTGGAAGAAAAATGTGAAGACTTTGAAGTATGCATGTGTAGGATTTGGGACATCTGCTCTTTGTAGATGGAACCATTCTTTTCAGAGACTTCTTTTTGATATCATCACAAAAGCCTTGTAGCTGTTAAACACTAAAGTGAGACTTCTCTGCCACAGCAACACATTATGGAAGAAATAATTGGATTATTCCTAGGCAAGTGTCAGATGGTGTAGCAGTAATTCATTCTTGGATGGAGTGTAGTAAAGCTGAATGGTAGCTGCTTCAGCCTTATTACTTCCTGTGTCTGTGTGAGCATATGATTTGAGGGAAATTTTCCTGAAAGAAGAAATGTGGCCAGCAAGAAAGAATTCTATGTGGTCCCACTGAGCAGAAAACCCTCTACTTAGAGACATGACCACATGACAGTGTGATGCTGTCTGTGTGACGACCCCCCTCCCCCCACACTCTCAAGTGCATCTATTTCTAGCACCTGGAAGAATCCTTAGCATTAGTGAATATTAAATAACTGTCATGAAAGAAGAATAAATGTTGTACCTCACTGTTTTTTTAAGGAGTACCATATATTGTAAGATATATAGTTCCATATCTCAAAAGAGAAAAATGTTGTCAAATATATTGATGATAAAATATATTCTAATTCAAGTATGTTGAAATCTGGCACTGGTGCATGCATGTCTTAAAATCAAAGAAATATGGGAAGTATTTGAGGGACATTCTAAAGTGTAGAAACTTGTGTTCACGCGTAGAGAACTATGACGTCATTTGATTGACATGGGCTAGGGATAAGGGCTGGCCGGAATGGAGCGTCAGGAAATTTTGAGGGTGCCGTAACTTCTGTCTTTTGTAATGAGAGTACACATGAGGAGGCTGCTCCTCGAGTTGTGCAGTGTTGGAGCTGCGGGGTGGCTGTGAGCTTGGGGACTGCCAGCGAGTCAAGCTGTCAGAGCTAGCTGCAGATGATGGCTTCATTACTGCATGTGGGCTACACTTCTGCGCAGGCAGAGGCCGTCATCCGGACCAGTCTTTCAGGACCACACAGAGAAGGCGTTTTTTGTCATTTCGTCATGTGGTTACAGAACTGCCCCCAAACCAGTGTACTCCAACAGTAAGGGTGCTACGGCAGGACATCACTTCAGCCAGTGTGTCAGTGATGCTATTAACCCTGTCCTAGCAGATCCAGAATGGAGCCAGTGCCGTGAGTGTGTCATCTACTCGGAAGCATGGGCCGTGGCCCGCGACTCCCACACTCCGTGCTTTGTCTCTCATTGGCCCAGCCTCTGTCTTCCTGGTCCCTCCAGTTGCTCACGGCTCTCAAGGCATTCTTTGCACCAAAACATGCTCCCACCCATTTGAAATCTGGTTCTTCGACCCACTCCGTCGACTAGTTCATGTGTGTAGAGACAGAAGGGTCAGGACTCAAGTGTAGTGTAGCAGACTATCTGAGTTCACCCCTACCTCTCCCTTCATGATAATTACCATCCCTTGAAAGATACGCTGCAGCATTTATAGCTGGGAAGAGCTCTGCCATTTTACAAAAAGCCAAATGGAAGCGTAATGGAGGGCAGATCCTAAGGGAAGTCCTGTGAGTAAATGGCAGGGGACGATTTGTGTTACTAACTACACAGGTACAGAACCCAGTTTTGAGTACTTCTTTTAAAGATTTATTTATTTTTATTTTAAGTTATGTGTGTGTGCCTGCATGTATGTGTGTGTGTGCCTCGTGGGTAACCAGTGCCCAAAGAGGCCAGAAAAGGGCATTCGATCCCCTGGTATTAGAGTTACAGACCATTGTGAGCCACCATGTGGGGGCTGGCAACCCAACTCCAGTCCTCTGCAGGAGCAGCAAGTGCTTTTAACTCCTGAGTTATCTCTCCAGCCCCTAGTGGAAAGACTTAACCTCCAGATGGGTGAGCAGGCCCTCAGTGTGTGCGGCCTGTCTCAGAGTCTGCCAAGGGGTCCAGGGTAACATGAGGGAGCTGACTGCAGCAAGTTATGCCTGGCAGTCGGGATGGAACGCTCTGTGTCCTTGCAGCATTGGGCTGCTCGGAACTTAATTCCTCTCTCACCACGTGGACCTACATTGTGGTGTGTTCATCACACCTTTTGACTCCTAGTGGACTTTGAGAGAAAAGACAAAACTAGCAAGGAGACTAAAAAGACAGGGCTATGGTGTACAGGCTGGGAAACCAAGGGTCATGAAGTGGTAGCCGGAAGCTTCCTATAAGACAAAGCATCCTGTGTCTGTATTAGATGGGTGTTCTAGAGGAATAGGACCAAAGGAATGTATATATACATGTGCATACAGAAATACTGCTTATAAAATGGGGATTCCTAGGTTGGCTCACATGACGGTGCCTGTACAACCCAACATTGGCTGTCTGCATACTAGAGAGGCTAGCACCAGAGAGTCAGCCCAGCAGTCCCCAGTTAGCACTCAGAGCCCCGAAGTGCCCACCCCTGGAGACTCACTGGTAATGGGTACCCTTGAGAGGCCAAGCATACTGGAGTCTGACATCTGTGGAGGAGAGCAGCAACAGCCTTAGACCCACTGGCTCACAAAGAAGGGAGAGAGGGTGTCACACACATGCTCAGCTCTTTCCCTGGACTTCTGTTGAATCCTGGCCACTCTTGCAAGGAATGGCACAGGCCACTTTGAGGGTGAGGTCCACTCCCCAGCACGCTCTCACATGTCAGTCCTCTCTAGGAACGCTCCCACAGACACATCGAGGGTGTTTCGTCAGTTATAGACGTTTCCTAATCCACTCAGGTTGACAGCCCAACCAACCATGGTAGTACCCGACCAAGCGACCAGTCTCAAAAAGTCTTCTTGATTTGATGCCGAGAACCTGGAGCCGAAAAGTACTGGCTCAGCCTCTTCAATGGCGTGACCTCACACTTCGCACCTTCATGGTCATTGACCAGCTGGTATCTAGAAGTGGTTGGAACCCTTTCAGCTTTAGGGGTCACTTATATTGTCTCCTAATGCCTGGATGGCATTATTTCAATCTGTGGGGAAAGCCACAAACACTAGCTTTCTCTCTCTGTAAGATTTTACTTAACACAAATTGACACCGTAGAGTTCTTCTGAAGGGCAGATGCTCACTGTATTTCACGCTCTCTGTCTTCTAAGAAAAGGTAGTTGCACATAAATAATACAAAGCAAAGCTCTAAGGGGATTTGAGAGGATACGGAATTAAGTCGTTATTTTTAACTCCGCAGTCTTGGGCTCTGCCCTTTACAACTTCGCTTGTGCGATTGTTAGCATCTTTATAACTCTGACTTTTGTAATTCTAGGACCGTAAGAGTTTTTCCTGTAAAAAGCAGTAACAGTTGAGACAATGAAATTTAGATAAGGACAGGACCATGGCCTGTACATGGTAGGGTGTCCTTTGTAGCATCCCACCTAATTAACAGTGGCAGTGGTGGACTCCCTCAGAGCTGCATGTGCTATTTAATGTTTAAGTCATGTTTCTGGAATAAGAGAGGGGCAGCAACTTATTAACTATTTATTCAGTTTGTAATGGCTTTGGATTGAGGGGTTTGTTTTTTTTGTAGTGGAAATGCTGGCCCAGCACCTGTAATGCATGGTGTCAACATGCTCCTGGCTTCAGTCTCTAGAGATTTTGCCTTTCTTTGATGCATCTTCCTCTGGGTTTCTGTTGTGGAGTAAATGTTAACATAACACAAGAAACCCACTGAAAATGCCTTGCCTTTGTTGACGGGAGGGGGAGAGCTAGTCTGGAAGAGCCAACTCACTAGGAAAACAGGATGAGGCATTGTTCTGGCAGGTGGTGGTTTCTGTTCCAGAACTCTTAAGTTCCCAGAGCCGTTCCATTTCATAGTAGTGGTTTTCCTTGTTTTTCAAAAAGCCTTAAGTGCCACAAACATGCCCTTTTATTCACCTAGCAAGCACACAGTAGAGTGGGTTCCTTAGGCATTGGGCTAGATCCTGATTCCCAGTGATCAAAGACATGTTTGCAACTACATACAGACATGCTAGGCCAAGCTCTGGAGTCTAACCGCAGACTTGGTAAATCGTCATACATAGAGCTCAAGAGGCTTGTCTGTGTCCTTTCTTTGCCTAAGATAGGAACATAGGCTCTCATCTTCTGATGTCAGTAGCATGCCGATTGTAAGAATTAGATGTTTTCTCCTAACTACCATCACCATGATCAAAATCAACCTTAGAAGTGGGTGCTAGAGTGTTTGGATCTGGGCACGGTGGTGTACGCCTGTCATCTCAGCATGTGGGAAGCTGAGGAAGGAGGATCACAGGTTCAAGGTCCACCTGGGCTATCTCAACAGTGAGATCCCAATTTAAACAAAAAAGAAGGTGTTTGCAATTTGTGAAACTGGAAACACCTGTGCCTACTGGTGGTCAGGTAAAATGATAGAACCTTTGCTATGAGCTGTAATGATGCTCTTGGCTAACCAATGCATGCGTCTCTCAGATTTTATGACATATAAATAATCATGAATATGCACAACAATGTGTATAGAAGGATACTCACTTTGAATAGTGTGGGGGGGGGTCGAGTAAAAAAAACGTTGGCAGCATGTCAGTAGGCAAATTGTGGCTTATGTGTATAATCAGGGACTAAGCAGTTATTAAAGTGCCATAGAGGGTTGCTTATTGTTCAGATAATTTTACTAAGGATAAAAGACAATCTTTAAAAAATCCATGCAATGTCCTACAAGCACTCATGCTACTTAAAGTAAGTAAATAGGATGCTGAGAATCTTGAGGATGAAATAATGTGCTTGATATTGGTGTATTTTATTTCAATTGTAGTGAGTGTGGAAGAGGCTTCCACACGAGACATGAAGGACATGAAGTCTTAGGGAGTTGTTTATCTCTGTCACAACAGCCTATCCATGAAGGGAAAAGCAGCTAACAGGGAAGAAAAAATCAGGACATGATCAAGATCAGGCGCCTCTGGTTTCTGAGATGAACTGTCTTTTTGTACGTGTATCACTAATGTGCTGTGTTAGAAAGAAATGAAGCTGAGGAAATATGCTGTGATTTGGAGGTTGGGACAGTCCTCCTGACTGTTCCTTCAGGTCCCCACTGCTGGGCTGGGCACCTTTTCCTATGCTGTTGGCTTTGGGTTGCCAGCAGCTCCAGGGCAGCCTGGGGGAAGGGCTGCTAGACAGGACCGTGACCTTGCTCCACAGACACTCATATTTCCCCTCCTTTCATGAATGAGGAAATGAAACCTTCATGAAGGACTCCTAGCCCCCAAGATCCTGGTGAGTTATCTTACCCCAGGTCCATTTGGTTCTGATGCCCATGTCTTTCCCATAAAGCATAGATGCCCCAGAAAGTGTTACAGTCTAGACAGATAGGGAATTCTTTGTTTTGTTTTTTTTGTTGTTGTTTATTTGTTTTTGTTTGTTTGTTTGTTTTTCAAGACAGGGTTTCTCTGTGTAGTTTTGGTGTCTGTCCTGGACTCACTTTGTAGACCAGGCTGGCCTCAAACTCACAGATATCCACCTGGCTCTGCCTCCTGAGTACTGCGATTAAATGCATGTGCCACCACCACCTGGCCCAGATAGGGAATTGTAACATACAAAGATGCTTTTAGGAAAATGTGGCTGGTCATTGTGAAATTGGAAGCTGTAGTCAGTATGAGTTACACAGTAGCACGGGAGAAAAGGCACCATAAAAGTTGTGCCAAGAAGTTCCATGAAAGAAATTCTTTGAGCTGAGCCTTGAGCAACTGGGAAGATTCAGTCAGGAAAACATGGCTGCTTTCTTCTGCAAAGTGTCGGCAGATACGGAGCCTGCTCATAGGTCTTTTGGTCGGTCTTCTCAGCAAACCCCAGGAAGCTGTGTAATCGTTGTTGGTACAGATCTTTTCCTGTCCACTGGTCCTTGACTGTCGTTAGTCTGAGATAGACTGTAGAACTGGCCCAGTCAACTGGAGAGCATCCCACCCCACACTCCTCCACCGTCTTCAGCAAGCTTTCCCCTCAGAGCCTCCTAGATCCAGCATAGCTGACCAGAACCTCCATCCTCCTGCAAGGAGCATCTCGCAGCTGGATAAGGACTGAGGTAGACACTGTTCCTAGAATTCTGTCAGGTCTCCAGGGAAGGCCTGAGCAGTGAGAGAGGACTGGGTGGGGATGAGGTACCAGTGTTCCGAGACCTGAAAGCAGCTAATGTGGGAATGGCATGTGGGATGGTCAGGCCGCCCAGCTGATGCTGTCTTTCTGGAAAGCAAAGGACATAATCACGAGGCTTCTGATGAAGTCTCTCCGTGCTGCTCATCACCTCCTGTCCTTTCTTCTCTTCCTCATGTCTGAGCCACACCCCTGCACACCCTTCCCCATCCACTGTCCTAACCCAGTCAACCCTCTTCCTCTTTTCCTTGGTCCCCTCTTCTCTTAACTTCTTGCTCTCTTCCACCTAATTCATTCACTCCGTTTCCATCTCCATGTCCTTCTGTGCTGCCATAGTCTTCCTCCACCTTCTCTCTCCACCTGACACCCCCTCCCCCCATCTGTCCGTCTGTCTGTCTTTGCATTCTAGCTTGCTTAGCTTGGTTGCTCTTGGAGTCTAGCCCTTTGCTTTGCTCGTATTTAGACTCAGTTGTGTTCCTCTCAAAGCCTTTGAACCATGAGATAGGGCAGGATGGAAGTGGTGTGACGCAGGTCAGACCATGCAGTAAGGGGCTGCACAGCTGGACACATGTCCTCATGTGCTGCACAGCTGGACCACTCGTCCTCACATGCTGCCTTTTCTCAAGAAAGGTTACTGGGGCTGTTGGGCGTAAGATTCACACACAGTTCCACCTTTTATCCTTTCTTATTTTCAAGTTGAGTTCAAGAATCCTGTGAGCTGAACAAAAATGCATTTGAAGGACCTCCACTAGCACCCCACCCTCCCCTCTGGAGTCCTGGAAAGGGGGCTGTGGAGACTGATTCTAAAATCTTATCCCTGCGTCCAGAGAGGGCTGGAAATAGGCCCATTGAGCAGATGCACTGATAGAGAAACTCCCTGAGAGAGGCATCGTAGGGGTCCGAGATGCCAGCATTCGTGGTGTCTCTACGAGATGATGTCCTTGGCTCACTAAAGGGTCAGGAAGGGAGATAGAAAGTAAGGGTCTTCAGGAGCCATTCCAGAAGAAAATGTTGGACCTCTGATGGCCAGGCTTACTTCTTCATCCTTGGAAGTTGTCTAAGACTATTCAGAAAAGTTTGATTTAAAACATGATTTAAAAAATAAAGTCTATCATATCCCTCAGCGGTCATGAGATAATCTTTAGATGTCCAGTAAATATGAGGGGGAGGAGGTGCATGAACTGACTTTTGGGAGCCCATTCCCTGTGTTGGGATACCTTGCTCAGCCTTGATACAATGGGGAGGGGCTAGGCTCTCCTTCAACTTGGTATGCCAGACTTTGTTGACTACCATGGGAGGCCTTACCCACTCTGAGGAGTGGATGGGGGTAGAGTGGGAGGGAGGAACTGGGGTTGGTATGTAAAATGAAAAAAAAAAAAATTTAATAAATAAATATATTTTTAAAAATATGAGGGGGAGGACTCCCTCACTGGAGGGCATCTCTGAAACTGTTTAAGTTGTGCTTGGGTGTCACCGAGGTCCTGAGCTTGTGTCTGTGTCCAGAGAGTTTTGCATGACGAAGTCTCCATTAGGCTTCTGGGTAACCACCCAAGCTCCTGGCAGGGGTTCTGTGCTCTTGGCTTTTGACCAGTCATGCGGTGGGTTTGGGATGGGTGTTCCAGCTGCACACGGGAGGTAGCAGTCCAGTTTTAGGAGGGAGAGAGAGTGAGCCAGACACAGGGCTGCTCCTCATGCTGCTGGGAGGTGCTGAGGAGTCCGGCTTGTTCTCTTCCTGCACCTGGTGTATCCATGGTGTGCGGCACTGTGCTTCAGTTTTAGTTTTACTGTGAGTGCTGGGCCTTCTGGTCACATGTCATCCATGCACCTGTCACATCTCTGAAGCCTCTCCTCTGGGGACAGAGGAGCTATAGAATAAAGACAAAGCCTATGCACTTTGTTGGCCTGCTAAGAGGGAAAGAAACAAGTGGGGTTTTTTTTCTTTACTTTTTGAATTCCCTGCTTAACATCTTTTTTTTTTCCCCTCCCTGCTCTGTAGAGCCTGTGAGTTTCCCCACCTTACTCTAGCATCTGTAGAGGCTTGAACCCCGGTTTCTCTTTAGTCCTCTACTTCTGACCGGGTGCTTGGCTTATAGAGTAAAACAGACATCTGAAGTAGGCCGGATAGGACCGTCTCCAAGCCATGACCTTTACCTGAGCTTTTCTAGGCTGGAGG
Organism: Onychomys torridus; assembly: GCF_903995425.1. Classification (NCBI taxonomy): domain Eukaryota; kingdom Metazoa; phylum Chordata; class Mammalia; order Rodentia; family Cricetidae; genus Onychomys; species Onychomys torridus. Next base: position 38,621,457 of record NC_050456.1, on the reverse strand, counting down.
AGACCCCTGAAGAGGGGCCACGCTTGTTTGCTCTTCTGATGCCTGCTCTTGTTTTATTATCTCATTCTGTGATTTCTTTACTTAGTGTATGGTGTGTGCATGTTCACAGGTGTGTGCACGTGGAGGCCAGAGGTTGTCATGGAGTGTCTTCCTCTGTCACTCCCTATCTTCTTATTGCCCCCCATTTTAGTTTGGATTTTCGAGACAGAGTTTCTCTGGGTAGCCCTGGCTGTCCTGGAACTCACTTGGTAGCCCAGGCTGGCCTTGAACTCACAGAGATCCGCCTGCCTCTTCCTCCCGAGTGCTGGGATTCAAGGGGTGTGCCATCACCGCCCGGCCACACCTGGTTTTTTGAGACAGGGTCTCTCACTGAACCTGGCGCAGTTCCTTCAGAGGGGCGTAGCTCTGAAAAGCTAGGCTGGCTGGCCGGCAAAGCTGCAGGACCCTCTACTGCCACCCTACCTAGAGCTGGGATTGTAGGTCCGGCTTTGATGTGGGTGCTGACAATCCAAGCTCGGGTCCTCATGTTTGTGCAGCTGACTCTTGCCAACTGAGCCGTTTCCCCCAACTCATCCTGCCCTCGTTTTATTTTTATGCTTGATGCCAAATAGTAGAAATGGGAGAGAAGATAAAGTGACTTGTGAATATCCTTTGAAGGAGCTAAATCTCCAGAGACAGGCTAGTCCTTCATACCTTCTTTCACATCTCTTGTTGGAGCTCTGGCCTATGCTGAAGGAAGCCCTGAGGTGGAAACAGTTTTGTTTCTCCATAAACCAAAGGACCCCATATGATCTGGCAACGGTAAAATTGTTCCAGAATGAAGCCCTGGGAAACTGTCACTTGTGGGTGTACTCCCAAAGTAAATCAACTTCTCCCCAGGGGTGGCCATTTCTTCCATTAGATGTGCTAAGGGCAGACACTGCATTTTTCAACTTGAGTGTCTGAGGTTATCTTAAAGTCCCACAGTGACCACCTGTTTGGATGCTTCTGTTAACTTGGAAGCCCAGTTGGCATCACTGGAGAGAATCAGAATTCTCAAATACTCACCACAGCAAAGGCTGAAGACCGTGAACATTCTCCCTGGACCTTCTTACTCACAGGGTCTCTCCTCCCCTCATAGACACTCAATGATGCTGCTGTGCTCTGTAGAACAGGGATGTGTGAGCACGTGATTCTAAGGGGTAACAATTTCTAACTCCTGTGATGGGCCTGATTTTTATTGGTCACATGGATAGTTTAGGAAACTCTGAAAAGGAATTCTTAGTAATCCACCTTTCTTATGTACATGCTAACATCTTCATTCTAGTAAGATTTTAGGGACTGGAAACATACACGCACATGGGCTGGTTATATATGTGTATATATATGTATACACATACACATATATAGAGTCCATAGAAGATGCTAACTTGAAATTTGCTTGCAATTGGTTATTATAACAAAATGTAATTTAAGAGGTTTTAAAGTTCCTAAAATTCAAAAAGAATAAGTAAATAACCCCCACAGGGACAACATTTTCCAGCAGTTCACATTTGGTCACCTTTTTTGTTTAGGAGGGGAGCTGTGCTGGGGATATCAATTGCTCTGTATGCTGTGAAGGGGTTGCTCTGATTCATTGATAAATAAAATGCTGATTGACCAGTAGCCAGGCAGGAAGTATAGTGTAGGTGGGAGAAGAGAGGAGAATTCTGGGAAGAGGAAGACAGAGTCAGGAGTCACCAGCCAGACACAGGGGAAGCAAGATGTGAAGACAGAACTGAGAAAAGGTACCAAGCCACATGGCTAAACATTTACAAATAAGAATTATGAGTTCATTTAAGTGCAAGAGCTAGTCAATAGTTAGCCTGAGCTAATGGCCAAACAGTTTTAATTAATATAAGCCTCTGTGTGTTTACTTGGGTCCAGGCAGCCACAGGGCTGCGGGAGCCAAGCAGGACCAGGAAAACTTCAGCTACAGAGTTGCTTAGGTTCCAGCAACGCTCCCTACCATCACGGGAGAGTTAATAGTATGTAGTCAGGGGGCCACTTTGCCCACAGGTAAGCTTAGGAACCATCCACAGTGGAGTCTACAGAGACTGCTGCTTCCCCTTTCCGTTTTTAACTTTAGGAGCAGTGTAGCACACAGTAAGAACTCCTTTGCCTGTTTTAGCCCCAGCTATACCTTATTCTCATATTTGGAAAGTGCTGGATTATGTTTTCCTTTTCATCCTTTCTAAGCCCTCATAGTCCCTAATGGTGTATCCTGTTGTCTACCACTAAAATTTAAGAACATCTAATAAATTAAGGCTACTTCTGCATTGCTTCCCATCTGACCAGCACCTGTGGGTGTCAGCTGCCAACAAGTAGCTCGAGTGTCTGAGCCGCTCCTGAATAAGCACGGGCTGACACACTCACTTCTGATGAAAGGTACCTTCAAGCATGCATGCCGTTTTCAGTACAAACTTTGTGTGCTTAAACACTTCCTGTAAGGGAATTGCTCCATCGAATAAATGACTTGGCTGGGACTTATAAAGAGCTGTGTATTAGTATCGCTGGGAATTGTACAGCTGTCATAAATACTTCACTCTTAGCTTTCCTGAGCATTTCAGAATGATGCTGGCTGCATCTGTGAGCATCACAGAATCTGAATTTTTGCTCAAGGAAGGGCACAGGGGAAGGTAGACCGGTAAACAGCATCATCTGCCTTCTCAGGGATGCTGAAGTAAGAGTCCAGCAACCCAACCCTGCTTCCACTGAGAGTACAAGAAGGGTCTTCTTTCTTCAGCTCATAGCTCTCCGATCGCCCACGCTGGCCTGATGATCTGTATGCACATCTCATTTAAACCACTTCCGACTGAGTCCTGAAGCGAGCTTAGACTGCCGTGTTCAAACAGGACCCAGAGTGTGTCCTCCAGAGGGTCGGTGCGTCTGTAGGGACAGACAGTCAGGCAACAGAGAGCAAATCATGGCCAGCCTTTTGTATTTTCATAGAGTATTTTATTCCCTCCTACTGTGCTAAGTGCTTACCTCTCTTGAGGATGGCATTTGAGCAGAGTGAAGTATTTATCTTTATTGCTTCAAAGCCTGCAGAATAGAGCTTGAGGGGCCTGCTGGTGGAGGTGAGTGAGGGCCTGCTGGTGGAGGTGAGTGAGGGCCTGCTGGTGGAGGTGAGTGAGGGCCTGCTGGTGGAGGTGAGTGAGGGCCTGCTGGTGGAGGTGAGTGAGGGCCTGCTGGTGGAGGTGAGTGAGGGCCTGCTGGTGGAGGTGAGTGAGGGGCCTGCTGGTGGAGGTGAGTGAGGGCCTGCTGGTGGAGGTGAGTGAGGGCCTGCTGGTGGAGGTGAGTGAGGGCCTGCTGGTGGAGGTGAGTGAGGGCCTGCTGGTGGAGGTGAGTGAGGGCCTGCTGGTGGAGGTGAGTGACGGCCTGCTGGTGGAGGTGAGTGACAGCCTGCTGGTGGAGGTGAGTGACAGCCTGCTGGTGGAGGTGAGTGACAGCCTGCTGGTGGAGGTGAGTGACAGCCTGCTAGTGGAGGTGGCTGTGGAGAACCATGGCTGTGGTAGCAGTAGAGTGGGGTTGTAGACATGGTGCTTGGTAGGTAGGTTGGCAGTGGTGAAAGTGTTATTGTTGAACTTAAGAAGTGTCACTCCAGAACACCAGCGTTCTTCAGGGAGGGAGATGACTCGACCCTGGGCACACCCCTTTTCTACGTCACTGACATTGAAAACAAAGGAAGCAGTACGCCGTTTTTCTTTTCTTTGTGCGTGTGTGTGTGTGTGTGTGTGTGTGTGTGTGTGTGTTTGTTTCGAGACAGGGTTTCTCTCTGTAACAGCCCCAGCTGTCCTGGAGCTCGCTCTGTAGCCCAGGCTGGCCTCGAACTCACAGAGATCGCCTGGCTCTGCCTCCCGAGTGCTGGGATTAAAGGCGTGCGCCACCACCGCCCGGCTATATCATTTTTCCTAATGTGGCTTTCCACTTACTATTTTATCCCACAGCTTCTAATTGTATAAGTTTATAATGGAACCTTGATGCCAGGTCTCACGGAGGTGAAGAGCTGTGGGAAATTGATTAGCATTCTCAGTGTCAGTTTCGTTTTTGTGCTGTTCTGCCCCTCTGGTAGATCAGAACGTAGAACAGGTAACGAAGGGGTCCCTGAGGTAACGGGGGAGAGACGCATACTAACTGGTGTGGACTCTACCTGTTCAGAACCGCACAAGGTCCAGGACTTAACACCAGGTGTCTCTTGGTTAGATATTCTTTCTCTTCCTCTACTTCCTTTGCCTTCCGACACCTAAAGCCACCAGCTTAATAAACAGAAAACCAAATGTCATCAACTCCTGTACCCCTTTTTGGATAGGGAGTTCCCTGTAGCCCCAGCTGACCCTGAACTCGCTGTGTGTGACTGAGAATGACTGAACTTCCGGACTTCCGACCTCTACTTCCCGAGTGCAGTGTTACTAGCATACGATCCTACCCAGTTCACAGGGTGCTGGGGATCGAATCCCGGACCTTGTGATTTCTAGGCGGGCGCTCCTCTACCAATCGAGCCACATCCCCAGCCCTCCTGACCTTAGTCTGTGCTTTGGAACCCTTCTACCGTCATTGCGTTTGTAACTTGCAGATACATCAGAAGTAGAAACTGCTCTGCATCCAACCCGAGGACTCCCCCGCACCCGCGGCCACCACAGCCGGCCCACAGGGTTTATTCGGGTGCTCATATAAGAGGCTGTGCCCCACGAGTGTCGGCTTGGGGCTACTTCTTGTAACGTGGCCTTAACTCTTGTCTCCCTGTCCAGACTGCTCACTAGAGGCTCAGCCCAAATATGTTCGAGGTGGGAAGCGTTACGGGCGACGATCTCTACCCGAGTTCCAAGAGTCCGTGGAAGAGTTCGCAGAGGTGACGGTGCTCGAGCGACTGGATGAAGAAGCAAAGCCGTCACACATCCCAGCTGGCGACTGCAGCGAGGTAAGGACCTTAGTCGCAGTCACAGGACTCAGGCACAGGCAGCGCGCGTGGGCTTGAGCGCTCTGTAGCCGGAGACAGAAGTTAGGCGTTCACGGTGCGCTCTGTGCAGACACGGCGCCGAACTGACCTTCCCTCTTGTGCCTCTCCAACGTAGATGCTAATCTTCTTCCAGTTTGAGTGGTTTCACACACGTCTCAGTTTTTGGAAAGTTGGTATGTCTGTGTCTTGTTAATTTCAGTTATTTTTATATTGTCTGTTATTCTGGCTTTCCTTACAATTCTATCTTTCCCCTACTTTGCGCCCCACCCCCTTTTTCCCCCCCCCGCAGTGATTTAAAAAGCTAATCAAGGGCTGGGGAGATAGCAAGGCAGGTAAGAACACTTACTGCATAAGCTTGAGGACCTGAGTTCAAATCCCCAGAAGTCATGTAAAAAGCTGGGTGTGATCACGCACACGGCACTGACTTGGGAGTGGGGTAGAGGCAGGAAGCCCCGTGGTGGGTATGGTAGAAGGATAGGAAGGAAGCTGGAGAAAGAAGACAATAAGACTGTAGTGGTCAGCCTGGCGGTGATGGTGCACGCCTTTAATCCCAGCACTCAGGAGGCAGAGGCAGGCAGGATCTCAGGGAGTTCGAGGCCAGCCTGGTCTACAGAGCGAGTCCAGGACAGGCTCCAAAGCTACACAGAAACCCTGTCTCCAAGAAAAAAAAAAAAAAAAAAACCTAACTAAATTTTTCACTATCTCCACCCTCAAACAATGAAGCAGTTTCCATGATAGAAGAATAGAGGTCATATTGTTGCAACTTTTTTCAAGTTTTTAGAAAGATTGATTTATTTTATGTGTATGAGTATGAGTGTTTGCCCGCTTTTATGTGTGTGCACCCTGTACATGCCTGTTGCCTGGGGAGGTCAGAAGAAGGCATCAAATACTCCAGAACTGGATTTACAGACGGTTGTGAGCTGTCGTGTGGGTGCTGAGACTTGAACCTGGGTCCTCTACAAGAGCAGCCAGTCCTCTTAACTGCAGAGCCATCTCTCCAGCCCCATGTTTTGATGTTTTAAAGACAAGCCCAAGTACTTGGTTCTTGCTTCAAAGTGCGGGCTGGGGGCGCTTTCCCAGGGCTTGGCATGTGCCGGCCTTCTTTCCCTTCCCTGGGCCTGTCACACCCAGGTGCAGCTTGGCTCACACGCTGGCTCCCCTGTCTCCTCAGTGCCCTCCTTATCATCCTGCACACCACTGTAATCTGCCAATGAGGGAGAAGCAGTAACATTTTCTTTAGTCTTCCTTTATGGCTCATTTGCCAGCATCCCATTTATAGAACATGATCAAGAATGCCTTGCTGAGCAAGCTTTAAATATTTCTTGCAAATCTCAGCTCAGATTTGGAGCTGTAAATATTCCAGACACAAATGTGAGCTGGAAAAGAGTCAAAGCACCTCCACTTTCTGGAAGGTTCTGCAGACTGCAGGCTGACTGGGTGTGTACGGGTACATGCATCTCTGTATTCATGGGGTTTTAGCATCCCCATTACTAACATATGTAGGTGACTTGCTGCCAAGGATGTCCTCAGCAATCAAACATCTGTCCTCAACATCCTAAAACACCTACAAACCTAAAGGTGACTAGGACAATCCCAGGTGTGGGGAAGAAATAAAACAGGCAATAAACACTGAGAAGTACAAGGGCGCACATACAGTCTGCTAAACACCTTTGCCTCTCAAAAGTAAATAAACAAACAAACAAATAAATAAATGCCTATCCGCACCCTAGGAATGAAGATTTGGTGGCAGGAATGTAAGGAAAAAGAAAAGAGAGACAGCTGGAGGAGAGACAAGAAGCTTACAGAAATGGAATTAGAGTAGTATGGGTGGCATGTGGTCACTAACAATGCAGAGAAGGAGAGCCTGGCTTAGGACCTGCTGGTGCCCCAGGCTGGTCAGCCTAGGGCAGACTGACGGCCATCTCAAACACTCAGTTCAGTCGGCCCTTCCTTTTTCGGTCCCTTGGGAACATTCAGACAGGGACCTTTGCCTAGGAAAACAAACACACATACTCACATGCACAAGCATTTTACATAGACAGTTTTAAGAGGGTGGGAACCTGCACACGTTGTGCAGTTGAATATTCATAACACTATGTTTTCCTTGCTGTTGGAGAGGGTGTCCTCTTACTATGTAAAATCTGCTTCATTGGGAGTCTGGGCGATAGGAAATTTAATTGAGATATACATCTTGAAAAAGAGTCCCGACGCCTTAGGAGGGAAGCTTAATTATTTGGAGATCCCTTTTAAGTCTAATATCTTATCTTTTGAACTGGTGTCAAGATATTATTACATGGTGCTACGAAACCCAATAATTGTTTATTTTTCACATAATAGTTCCCACTCACTCTCCAGGGATACCCAGCAAGCCTCTGAGTAGCTCAGCTGTTTCTGGCAGTTTATTTCTTGCATCTTTGTTAGCTCAGTTACCCGCTTATTGGGTAACTTACTCTATTGGGGAGGCTGTTTTAAAAAGTGAGCCTTTGGTTTCATATGTAAGTAAACATGAGTTGAAGCCTAAGGCAGGAGAAGAAACCTTGCTGTTTGCAGAGGATGTCGTGGAGAGATCACCTCACCTTGGTGTGCTACAGCTTCCGGCAAATCCCCGGAAACCTCAGTTAGGGCCTTTAATGCTGCAGTCAGAACATGCCCTGTTCACCACCCTCTGAAAGAGCTCCAGGCAGGGGCCTGGAAAGAGACCCGTCTCTGCATCTCTGCTCCCAGCAGAGACTCTCCCCACTGTCCGCACTCCGCTGGATCCCACACCAAAGCATCTACAAGGGGACCGATAACACTGTCTTACCTTGCCTGTTGAAATTTTGCCACAACTACTTCTTGCCTATAAAATAGTCTGAGTTGGCCCTGCCATTTTTTTTTTTCCTCCTTTTACTGTAGATCAAACCCAAACAAAGCCTCGGTCATGCTCAGCAAGTGATCTTCCACTCAGCCCCCAACCCTGTCTTTTTTTTTTTTTTTTTCAAATGAATTTATCTCTTCAAGGTCTGGATATTCCTGTTGGGGTTCAAAGGGCAAATCCCAGTGTTGTGCAGCTGAGACCTGTAGCAGGCTTTCTTTTGGTCCACTGAACAGCTCCTAAGTCATGACACGGAGACTTATTGTTAGTTATAAATGCTCAGCCTTAGCTTAGGCTCGTTTCTTGCTAGCTCTTATAACTTAACCTGTTTTTCTTCATCTACATTTTGTCTTGGGGATTTTTACCTTTCTTTCCTTCTGTATGTCCTGTTCCAAGACTCACTGATTTGATAGCTGTCTGGCTGCCTGGCCCTGGGGCATCTCCCTCTCTTTCTCCCTCATTTTCTCCTTTTGTTCTCCCTCAAGCCTAGATTCCTCTTCCTACTTATTCTCTCTGCCAGCCAGCCCTTCCTATTCTTCTACTGTCTACCTATTGGCCATTCAGCTTTTTTTTTAGACCAGTCAGGTGCGCAGGCAAGGTGAAACAGCAACACATCTTTACATAGTTAAACAAATGTAACAACATCAACAAATATAACACACCTTTCCATAGTTAAAGTAAAATTCCACAACATAAACAAATGTAACACATCTTTGCATAGTTAAAGTAACATTCCATAGCAGCGACCCTGACTGAGGTCTGACTCTTACTGGCAGCCCTGTGGTGCAGTTTTATGAGCATGCCACTCCCGTGTCCACATGGTGTCCCTGTGCTGGCTGTCCCTGCTTTAGCCTCAGCGGTTGAAAGCCATCTCTCCAAGAGGCTTGTTCTGGAAATTCTTTTTTTTTTTTTTTTTTTTGGTTTTTCGAGACAGGGTTTCTCTGTAGCTTTGGAGCCTGTCCTGGACTAGCTCTGTAGACGAGGCTGGCCTCGAACTCACAGAGATCTGCCTGCCTCTGCCTCCCAAGTGCTGGGATTACAGGTGTGCGCCACCACCGCCCGGCGAGGCTTGTTCTGGAATCGTTGTCCTTTCTGCAGAAGCTGCTCATGACTCCCAGGGGCTGAAGAGGTGACAGTATTTCTTTTTGGGGAGTCCCTCAGCCGGGGAGTGTGGGAGGAAAGTCTCCCTGACTGACGAGGGAGCCCGAATCTGTGAGAGTCACTTTGCAGCTCTCTCCATTTCTTTTTCCTTTCTTGTCACCTAAGAACCTGGTGTTTCACGTCTTTGGAGGTGAGCATCTAGTCTTTGGGATCATACGTCACCACAGGCGTACCAGGCAATACAGAAGGGGAGGGCCTGGGGCTGGGCCTTCCCTGGTGTGAATGTCAGGTGGGGAACTGGAGACAGACAGACGTTTGCACGACGGGATGCTTAGCTGGCTTCATAGATCTGCCATTTCTCCTGCCCTCGATGGTCTGTCCCCCCTAAAGATAGTGGCTTTAGAGTTTCTCCATGAAGACAATGAAAAGATCAGAAACCTGTTATCAGGAGTTGAGCAGAAAAAGGTCTGGCTGTACTCCCCAACGGGAAACTAATTTTAGCTCCAGGTTGAGTCAGTCATGATTTTACTGAGGTCCTGCAGAGGCGTGGGTGGTGGGATGAAAGTGTCCCACTCACCTATCAAAGCTTCCCCCGCGTGGCTCATTTCCCACTAGGAACTCACCCTCTCGGGACACTTGAGCAAGCTGTATCTGAAAAAGTAAGAGGTCATCTCTGCCCTCTGGGCTTATTCAGAGGGGAGGCTGCTGCAGGCTTCCACACCAAGGCTGTCATTTCTGGGCTGAGGGGGTGGTAGTTCACGCTGTCTTTTTTTCTGTCATCGTTTGAGAACCCTTCTCCCACAAACATAACCCAAACTCAACAGTACTTCTCTGTGGTCTACCTTCCCTCATCCTCATGGGAATGTCCACAAATGTAGATAAGTGTTAGCAAGGCTATTATGGAGACTGCTCTGAAGCCCCTAAATTTGTATTTAATGTAAGCCCCGTGGGAAGCTTCAAACTTCAAACCAGCAACTTGCCTCTCATGTAGGCGCTGCTCACAGCACACCCTTGTTGTGAGCCGTGGCTGAGGGCCCCCGTGGTCACAGGCCACAGCTGCTGGCCCCCCCTTGCACAGAACGTATGAAAATAAACTTTGTTGGGGCTGGAGAGATGGCTCAGCGGGTAAAAGAACTGGCTGCTCTTCCAGAGGATCCAGGTTCAATTCCCAGCACCCACATGGCAGCTCACTGCTGTCTGTAACTCCAGTTCCTCGGGATCCGACACCCTCACACAGACACACATGCAGGCAGAGCACCAATGCATATGAAATAAAATTTTTGAGAAAGAAAGAAAAAGGAAGGAAGGAAGAAAGTAAACTGTGCTGTGAGGCAGTTTGGGTCATGCTTGGCTTTTGTTTCTGTTCATCTGTGCTCAAGCCCAATATGAATTGTAAACATATTCATCATCTTTAGCCCTTCCCCATCCCTGGAGCTTTTCTCAGGCAATTTGATCCTTGCCTTCTGAAAGCAAAAATATCTAACCTATCTGTTAAGCATGTCTTTCCTACTAAGTGTACTTTACAAGGCAATAAAGCCATTCTGTAGGAAAAGACTTCTATGGAGTCTGCAGCACGGAATGTGGTCCTTCAGAAATTTCACTTGGAAAGCAAGACTGAGAATGTGCTAATTCGAAGGTCAGGTAGAGCCCACCAGCAGCCATGATGTGCCTGGCCTCCGATTTAGTGTGTTTATCTGACGATGGATCCCTTGGGAGTCTGACCTCTCCTCTCAGCTGGGATTGAAAGGAAAGTGGTGATTTTTCTTTTTTATGGGATCATTTTCACCCAAGTCAATTCTAGAGGACATTCTACTCTGAGTGAATCCCGGGCAACAAAGGGCACATTCTTGGTCCTGGCCGTAGGTATGACTAATGAGATGGTTTTGGTTGACACTGGGCTTTACTTCGTTAAGAAACAGAAGTGAGATTTTAGGCTCTTAAGAGTACGATTTTATCCCCTTTAATAAATAGCTGCTGAAAGAACCTTGGACTTGGGTCCATGTTTCCTCATAGGTAGCTAGCAGGGGAAAAAAAAACAAAAACAAAAAAAACCACACACACACACACACACACACACACACACACACACACATTTCAATTTTATTCTCCATTCTTCAGGCTTGGTAGGAAAGATTGTGTAATTAATACAATTGGGCCAGGGACACTTTGCTTTCTGCCCCAGTTGAAAAACAGGGAACACCTTGTTAACTGTTTTTCTCTACAGGGAATGAATTGGGTCTAGTAAGATCTTTATCAAGAACAAGGGGTTTTGAACAATTATTTCTTCAGCTGCAGACAATAGTAATGTAAGTCAAAACCATTGCCTCACATGCTGCAGTTAAGTGAGAACCTGAGAGAAAAGTTAAATCCGACAGCCACATTGTCCCAAGGATGTGCAAGGGAGTGTAGGCTTTGTGTTGGGTCTGTGAGAGGCGAAGGTGGTACTTGGTTAACCACACCCCCAAATCCCTAAAACAAAACACTGATTTTGCTGTCTACATCAATTTGAACTGCCTCAAAAAGTCTGAAGTTGACTCTCTTTCTCTTATATTCATTTCCATATATGCATAACTTGGTGGCAAAACTGATTTATTTCCATTGTCCGGATCAGTATTTAATTGTGGGACACACACATTTTTTAGTAACTGGGAGAAGTTCTACTCAGATCTTTTATAGTGGAAACACACACATTATTTTTTCATTATCCCCATTATGTCCTTGGTCCTTCTTTGACAAAGCAAATAGTCTCCTCATTGATGCTGTTCATTCCCAACTAAAGGATGACGTCCTCAGGACAGACGGTTTTGTTAATGGCATCCTAAGGACAGACGTTTTTGTTAATGATATTCCAGCCTTTCCCTTTATGTTTCTTCAGTCTTATTAGGTCACATGGCTATTCCCATATGGGATTGTAGATCCCTTGACTATGACCTAAGACTTCAGAAACCTCTTCAAAGCTAGCAAGACGACAGTTGTTCTTACAAGCCTTGCAGACCTTGGTGCCGTGGTCGGTCTTCCTGAATTACATTGAGAGGGTGTCTGTCTCTTAAAGTCCATCTCTGCACCACCACCTTCCAGATCAGTCATCTCTGATGCTCTTTTTTCTTTTTTTTAAAGCTGGAAACGTAAGACAGACAGCAAACCAAGATCGAACTAACAGGGATCGATATTCAATAGTAACCCCTCCCAACCAAACCATTAAGTATTTTCCACAGGCAAAAATTTTGCTTGCTCCCCATTCATCAAGTGTAATGAGTAGAAGCGTGGAAACTGCCTGTTCTACTCAATGAGACCCTGTCTCAGTGGTAGCGCTTGCCTAAACTTAGGGTCAAGCCTCAGAGCCTCCCAAAGAGACGGGGAGACTTTTTCAGGACTTTAAAATCCACTCACCCCCAGCCTTGCTGAGGGAAGAGGCTTGCTACACTCAGCATTTCTTTGCATTGGCAGCACTTGAAGGCTTTTTGACGGTGCACGCTAGAACTCACGTGGATGTGTGTGCGTTTAAAAACCAGGCATTAATTCCCGTTATCCCCAGTTCTTACTTGCAGTGTTTAATGGCCTTCGGAGATGAAGGCACCAATTTGCATTCCAGTCAAAACAGGGAGCCTGGAAGCTGGGCTGTTAGGTTCTGCACTGCCTTAGCCTTCAAAGGTGGCAGAATGGGAAATGAGCCCCCCCGTCCCAGGAAGAGTGACCCTGCAGAAACAAAAGGCAGACCCCCAGGCACATTCAGCTTCCAATATCCAGCTCAGAGTGCAGCTTTCTAAACATTTAAGACTATCCAAACACACCATAGCTACTGTGCTTTCAATCATGTGCATGCTCCCTAAACAGATTTCTGGTTCTTTTCGGAGACACCCCATGCTTTGCTAGATGTGTTCTCCCTTTAAAATGGACACTTGATCTCACCCTTCTGCGGAGCTTTGTCAACCTAGGAAATTGTATTGCTCTTCCGCTGGGCTTACAAGGCATTCCCTTTTCAAAATTAATGTGCTTCAGTCTCCCAGGCTGCAGAGATCAGCTCGGCAACCTCTGTCTCAGAAGAATAGCCCCGTGTATGCCCATAATCATTTTAATTAGCCATACATTCTGTAGGGTGCAAAGGTCTTAGCTGGAGCAGATGGCTAGTGGGGGCAGTGGCTGGCCTATTGTGGGCAGGGGGCATGCCATCCGAAGGCTGCAGATGCTGGCTCCACTTTGGGCCTAGAAACCGGGGATCCAAGAGACCCCGGCCATCTGCTCTGTAGTCCCCCAAAGCAGATGTCCCTCCGAAGAAGGCATTCCTGAAATTGGTGCAGCCTGTGTGGCTGATGTCTACGGGGTGCCTCAGCCAGCAGTAAAGCAATCCAGCTGGCCACAATGGCCAGTGTGACATTAAGATGTGTGACCCTTGGGATGGGTGCAAGGGCATCCTTTGTCTAACTGAGGAGGGTGAGGACCACTTTCCGTAGCAGCCATTTGGGGGCCAGGCAACCTCTCACCCCATCTCCTGCATCTTCTCTGTAAATAAGGAATCGCAAGGTAGCCCCCGTCAGCCGTACCAATCCAGGGGCCTCTGTAGAGAGGAAGGTCCCAGGGGAAGGGTCTCCTCCCAAGTTGACTTCCAGTTGATTGCTCCATCACAATTACCACACCAAACCTGTAGCTCCTCCTCCTTTCTGGTTTTCCTGAGGCATAATTGACAATTGTTTTCTTTATGGTCACGAAGATGTTTTATAGCCAAGGATATTTTGTTAGGTGTCTACAGTGTGGACTGAATGAACCAAGCCGTTATACCTGTCAGAATTATAGTTGCTAATCTCTTCTCTTTATTCCTAAAGCTGACATTGGACCGTCTGGTGTTTTTTTCTGTCTTGTTTTTAGCATCTATGCAGCAAGTAGAAGCTACTTACTCTATTCCGATAATAGTAGGACCTCGCAAGCAAGCACTTAGTCCTTGGCACTGTCCAGGGCTTTCCAGTATGAGGCATGGCTTCCCTCACAGGGAAGAGTTGCTATGCGCTTACCCAAGGGGAAACTGAGGCACGAAGAGGTTAAGTGATTTGACCGAAGTACCCGCACCGCTAAAGGGCATTGAACCCCAGCGGTCCAGCCATCTCTAAGGCACACTCACACCTCCGTGTACCGTTCACGGGGCTGAGTACCATCCCAGTTGTGCAGGTGAAATAAGTTCCTGAGCAGTGACCAGGGGGTGACAGAGAACACAGTCTCTAGAGCCCAGCCCTTCTTGTCCATTGCACGGCTTTGCTTCCCAAGTCCTGAGTATCCAAGGTGTATGGAATAATGTTTACATGTTCTGACACCTGCTCCTTCACCCAGTGTTTACACGCTCTGACACCCTCTCCCTCACCCCGTGTTTACATGTTCTGACACCCTCTCCCTCACCCCATGTTTACACGCTCTGACACCTGCCCCTTTGTCCAGTGTTTTAATGCACCCACCCACTCAGAGGACCCCTGTGGCTTCACAAGGATGAATGGCAAAGTCTCTTCTGGAGAATTCAGCACCCTGATAGCATTCCAGCCTTGGTGCCTCCCTGCTCCTGCTCTCAGGGACCTTCCTGACTATCCTTTCCAGTGCTCTGGATGGACCCGTGTCAAGAGGCCACCTGCCAGCTCTCACTTCGCTGGGGTGACCATCAGCAGTTAAAGGACACTGTTCCACAGTGATGTCTCTCTCCTTTTATTGGTGCTGTTTCAGTAGCTGAATGACCTAATCCCCCAACCTTCTAAACTGCGCCCCCCCCCCCAGCTTTTTAATTGGACTCCCTGGCTCCAGGCAGTAAGAATGAAAATAAATGAAGTGTGAATGAATTGAATCTTCCCTTATCCACCCCGCCCCCTCAAGTTGCAATTTAATAACAAACATTCAGCTTTCACGCCTCCCTCCCTCTTAAAGGGATATACCCTTCCTTTAGACTAGGGAGATACAGAGCTCCGGTCATGTCAGGGTGAGGATCTCCGGTCTCTGGCAGAGATGATCTTGGAATGAGATGGAGCCATTAGGGTGAATTTACTGCCCCCCAGGATGACCCCCGCGCCTTCAGCGCTTCTTACCAAAGACCATGGGAGAATGCTGGGGAGACTGTCACCCAGAGTTCAGCTCCACTTGTTATCCCTTACCCTGCCCGCCCATCATCTTCAGATGATGAGAAACCATTCCTGCCAAGTGATGCCCGAGGTTTAAAAGCCTTGGCTGGTTTGGGCTGAACATTCATTCTCTATTGACACATGTTGTACATAATAATGGGTTTCATTCAGACATTTGCATACATGTATACAAAGTGTTTTGATGATACTCACTACTGATCCCTCTTCTCTTCCTAATCACCCCCCCCCTCTACTCTTTTGGTGAATCATTTTTGGTGATTCTCTGTGTTTAATTCAGGTTGCTTATAGAAGGAGTTATTTATGGGAACATGGGCACTGATCAGTGGCTGGCTCTACCACTAAAGAAAATGTCTTTCCCGTCCCCAGCACCCATTAACTGCCTGCAAGGTCTCAGGGAGGGGTGAGGTCTTGTGATCCCCTCCCCCGTCCATGACAGAATGCTGGCGGTATTGTGGAGGTAATCAGACATACAGTGCCCGTGGCATGCATGGCCAGTGTTGGACTATCTTGGGGACTGCACTTGGGGATGGTTGCTGTCCCCACAGCAGGTCCCATGCTCTGCTGAGCTCAGGAGGCATTGGTAGCATTTGCCTGCCCAAGCCACCCTGGCTTCCCTCCAAGCCGGCAGCCATCACAGTCTGTTGTAGAAGGTGAGTTACTCAAGGGAGAGAGCCCTGAGTCACTGCAGTGACGGAGGACTCAAGGGCAGTGACAGGCACAGTAGGAGCTGTGCCTGTTAATTCTGCAGACCATTTATAACAGTGGAGGAAATCAGGGATTTTTTCCCCTATAGTCTCTCAACTGAAACATGTCTTGTTTTTATTATCTATTTCCTTCCAGCCTTTGTCTGGTTATATAAATATTTGCTGCCGGCAATAATCATAGTGCAGATGGCATTTTTGTTATGCTCTTTCATTTAATGTTTATTAAAATATTTTCCCATGTTCTTAGATGGGGTTTCAGTTGCTTTTATTGACCACATTATGTTGTATCATTATACTTTATGCCCCATTGTTGAATATTTAAGTTGTTTTAAATATTTTGTTGTTATAAAAGTACTTTGATATGCATATTTGTGCACGTGGCTTTTTCTTTCTGTATTTTTTTTTTAATTTCCTTTAGATAACAAATGAAATTATTGGGCTGAAGAGTGTGAATACTTTTATTTTAATACCTAAGACCATTTTCATTACGAAAATAATAGTATCTGTGAGCATTGCTGCCAGTCACACATGAACAAGCCTGCTTCAGACTACAGTCTTGGGAAGTGGGAGTGCCACTTAAATACTTAGAGAATTCAACAATAATGGCTCAGTAACGACAATTACGAGCCCGGTTTTAGTTCCTGTGACCTTGTGTGGTGTAGAGTGAAATCCCGTTGTGAGACGATGCTGAGGTGAGTTGCCATCTGTATCCTGTGCATCTCTGCTGGCACTCGGTGCTGAGAGTACTGTTCTTGCAGAGAATACCCCCACCCCCTACCTCCGCTGTCAGTTCATTTCCCAGCATCCATGTCAGGCTGCTCACCACTGTCTATAACTAACTCCAGGAGATCTGACACCTTCTTCTGATATCACATGTGTCTATCCAACACAAACACACATGAACATATAATTTAAAAAAATCCCTTTTGAAAAAATGCACAGATACTTCGAGAGGCATACCCAAATGAATGATTCAGTTTTGAATATAGAGGTGAAAAGAATTCCACAGATACAAATTTAATATGTGTTGCATACACAGGTGTCCCTACGAAATTAACAAGATTTTAGAGTGCTTATGTGCCAGGCACAGTGCTAAGTACTTGGCCCTTCCCTCAGTAAATTCACACTACTTTATTCCCATCTTACAGATAGATAAACTAAGGCCAAATAGGTCAAGCAACTTATACAAAGTTAACCCCATAAGTATGTTGGGATTCAATACCAGGCAGTCTAGCTCCAAATCTGTGCAATAGTGTAGGCAGAGTTTTCCTGTGCCGGCAGCCACTCCCAAATAATCACTCAGAAACTTAATATTCATTGTAAATGCTTTGCCAATAGCTCAGGCTTGTTACTAGCTAACTCTTATATTTAAATTAATCCATATTTCTTTTTTATGCTTTGCCATGTGGCTTGGTACCTTTTCTCAGTATGGCATGCCTATCTTGCTTCTCTCTGCATCTGCTCTGACTCCTGACTCCACCTTTCTTCCAACAGTCTCAGTTTGGCTCTCCCACCTAACCTTATCCTGTTCAACTATTGGCCAGTCAGCTTCTTTATTAAACCAATCACAGCGACGTATATTCACAGAGTGTAAAGGAATATTCCACACAGTCGCCTCCATGCTGGGCCTTCCAATGGTTATGGGTAAGAAACGGAAAAAGAAGTGAGCACACGGGGTCTATCCTGGACAGTGATGGACAAGTGGACACACCTACCCTGACTATAGACATGTGAGACACTGGAAACTCTGTGGGAGCGTCTTTGTTCTTCAGATGCTTCCCTCCCTGTTTTAACACACGTGGAGAAATACATGAGCAAATGTGAGAAACCACACACACCCCGTCACCTCGGGGATTGTTGCCAAAGGCTTTTTGAAGTTGGGTGTTGCTGTTTCATTTTTGTTCCAAGATACTATATTCCTGCAGAAGCTCTTTATGGTTTGAGCTCAGTGAAAACATTTTCCCCATCAGAGTCTACTGTTAAAAAAGAGTCATGAACAACTTGTAGTTTAATGGTTTCATTTGGACCAATGAATGGCTCAGAGGTCATAAACTCCATTTGATATGTTATAGGTGGATTTAGTGGGTTTGATTTTAGGGTACTCAGATGTTGAGTAATGAATTTGCATAATTTCAGGTGGCAGAGTAGGGTGGGCATTTGACTCAATCTGGTGGCAGGTAGGATGCTTTTTATTAGTGGGCCTCTATTGATTTGAAGTTTTATATATAGTAACAGTCTAATTCTGATCAGAAACAGTAACTGAGGAAATCCATGAAGGACCATTGACTGCTACTCCCTCCCTGCTTCCAGGCCGCACACATCTAACAGCTTAGAGCTCCATCTTTATCTAGAAGTGTAGGCAAATGAGCTGATGAAATTATAACCAAAAGAAAACAAGGAGAAATCACCTGGGCCCCGACAGTTCATCCCAGCAATTCCTTGTCCATTAGTCACTTTTAGTTGTGATCTGAATGAGCTGCAGATAACTTAGCCATCTAGAGACATGGCCTTTGGCGGTCTTCAGTTCAGCAAGAATATTCTGTTTGGGGATCTCACTTTGAAATTTCAGGTTAGCTGCAGCCATGACATCTCTAGGGTGCCTGTGAAACCGGAAGCTGTGATTCTTAGCAGATACTTTACCCTCAATGCAGAGTGTAATGGTTAATATTGTCAACTTGATGGGCTCTAGAATCCCTCAGAGACAGTGAGGGGTTATCTAGATTAGATTATTTACAGTGGGGAGATCCACATTAACTGTGGGTAGTACCATTCCGTCAGCTGGGGGCCCTGGACTGTACAGAAAGGAGGAAGTGGCATGAACAGAAGCATCCATTGCTCTCTGCTTCCTGATGGGGTACACTGTGTGTCTAGCTGTCTCCTGTGTCATACACTTCCTTCCATGGTGGACTCTGTCCCCTGGAACTGTAAGTTGAGACAAACCCTTCCATCCTTCAGTTGATTTCTGTCAGGTAACTAAGATGATGAGTGAGTGTGGGGAATGGAGTAGACCTGCCAGAGTTGCCTGAAAGAACGTTAAGTCATGTCAACTCCAACTACGGAAAGACAATGTTTGATGTAAGCGTTTTTTTGCGTGACGCACCATCTGCCGTGAGGAACCCAGGCTCTGCAGACAGCAGTTAATCAGGCCATCATCCTGCTGTGTTTATTTCAGGAGTCTTAGAAATCAACTTGCATTATGCAGCTCAACCATTCCGAGTGCAGGCTGGTCATTTGGTATAAACAACAACGTTATTCATAAAATTGTATCTGGTTGTCTTTCCCCTTTTAATTGTTTATTTTTTGGCTAGTGTACAAGGAAACAGGTTTCATTCATATACGTCATTATGCTTTGTTCTTATTTGCCCTTCTTCCCTCCCAATTAAATAGTCCAGTCTCCCTGTGGCTTTTATAAAGCCCAGGCCTACACAAAACTCCCAGCACCTTGACTTCTGCCTCCTGAGTGCTAGTATTTCTAGGCATGAGCCAGCACATCTGTGGATTACAGTTGTTTGCTAAGATAGCAACCTAGTTCTGAAAAGGTAAGTCCTCTTTTCTCAGCAGGATTTCCCTCACCAGTGTAGAACCTCCCTATGGGATGCCGGCAACAGGCAGCTTACTCCCCAGAACCCCCAACCATTTGCAGGACAAGCCAAGCTGCTGAGGAACTACATGTTATAACTGGTCCAGGGAAGATTGACCTAGAACTTGGCTGGTGGAGCAGGGACTGGATTTGTTCCTGGCTTGGGATGACCAGGTAGTTACCAGTGCAAAGTCCACATGCTCTGACCTTGGAGGAGGCTCACTTGAGCCTTAGCATGATAAGGAGGCTACAGTCGGTCTAGTTCAGGTAAATCCCATCCTGCTCAGTGCCGTTTACTACTAGCTTGCCGGTCCAGCTGTGTGGACTGTATCTGATCTGTTCTCCGAGGCAAGCACACCAGACTCAGTCTTACTTCAGCAAATATTAACACCTCCTCCTGTTCACTTTGCTCCCTGTGGTCCAGATGACCTTCGGGGCTCAGTGAGCCCTTGCTGCTTTTAGGAAGTCCAGTCTCATCTCCTGAGTCTGATGTATCTTACTCAGGAACCATCACATCTTACTTTCTCTTTTGCTGGTCCCTGTGTCTTTATTACCATATGTACTTTCGGAGATTAGAATATAATTACATTTCTCCCTTCCTTTTTCTCACCCCAAGCCTCCCCATTATACTGTACCTCCTTAATCTCTCAATTCATGCATGCTCTCTTTCTTTCATTAGCTGTTGTTCCATGCCTATGTTGATGTTTATACATAGATATTCCTAAATATAACCTGCTCAGTCTATAGGCTGTCACTCATCTGTATGGCTTCCAGGCTGAGCAGTTGGTATTAGGTAACCACTTGGTGTGCTCCTCCCTGGGAAAGACTGTTTCTTCTGCCCTCAGCATTCCGTGGTTGCTTGCCATTCTTTGTGTAGGGTTGAGGCCCCGCCCACTCTAGCATGCCCGTTAGTGCCCTCCTTCCTGCTCTCGTGTTTAGGCTGTGGTGGTGGTGATACTCAGTGGGTATAGCTTCTGACGTTACTAGGAAACACAATCTCACAGTCAACTCCCTGATGCTCTGGCTCCTACAGTCTTTCTGACATGTATGTACCTTTCCAGACAACAAATATGTGGCTTCTGCTCTTAGTTGTTGTAGTCACAAGGCAAAGCCTGAAGGTGAGCACTCAGTACACACTGACTGAAGAGCCAATTTATAAATGTGGACAAACATTTGCCGATGGGTAAACTCTGGATGTTTGTTTGGGGCTGGCTCAATGGGTTGTCATAGGTTCTGTCGATGAAGAAGTAACCTTGAAAATGACAAGTCCCTAGTGACTTGCAAAGACAGCACTTGGTGCTGGTACTAGTGAAGTCTTCCAAGAACAGTCCATTTCAAGAGGTTTCAACCTCTTGATTAGTTGTCCGGTTAACTGAAAAGAGCCCATAGTGATGCAAAGGCTAAAGTCACGTGACTAGCCCACAGGGTGACTTTAGAGCCAGAGGGTCTAGATGCTGGGTTCCAATGCCCACTAATCCGTCTCTTGCCTTCTTCTCTAGCGCTGGAAGACGCAAGGCAGTGAAGAGTATGAAGCCGAAGGTAAGAGTGTGCTGGGGTGGGGCGGGGCTGGACTGCTGAGGAGGGAAGGCCCGGGCTGCTATGGCTAAGGCCCTCTGCACCCACTTTCCTGCTTCTTGCCCTGAAAGCTAGCTGGGCATTAACATTAGGACCAATAGCAACAGGGAAAAAACAAACAGGAAACATTTCCCAGTGACACTTCCTAATCTTCAAGTTCTAGCTATCAGTATTGTGTGAAGGATGACTTCTTAGGAGTTCTGTTGCTGTGAAGAGACACTGGGACCATGGCAACTCTTATAAAGGAGAGCATTTAATTGAGGTGGTGGCTCACAGTTCTGAGGTTTAGTCCATTACCATCATGGCGGGAAGCATGGTGGCGTGCATGGCAGACGTGGTGCTGGAGAGGTAGCTGAGAGTTCTACATCTGGATCTGCAGGAAGCAGGAAGAGACACTGGCTCAGCTTGAGCTTCTGAAACCTTACAGCCTGCCCCCTAGTGACGCACCTCCTCCAACAAAGCCACACCTACTCCAACTAGGCCACACCTACTCCAACTAGGCCACACCTCCTAACAGTGCCACTCCCTGTGAGCCTACATGGGGAGGCTTTTTCATTCAGACCACCACAGCATCTAATATGTAGCAGCCTACTTACAGACCAATTACTCTCTAGTCAGACTCTCAAAGGAATTTGTGAATATCCCCAATGTAAATAGTAGCTTACTAAGTACATCCTCTGCAAGTGTCCAGTATTTACCATACACTTGATGCAGAACACATTAATCCTATGGCCACCAGATGGCACTGTGGTTCAGCTACAGGAGCCCTCAACTTGGCTTTTAGGCTTAACCCCAGATGAGCTGTGGTTATGTGTAATGAAAACAGTGTGTTCTCTGGGACTAACAGGACAATAATGGGTTTAATTTCTGTCAATAAATAGCCGGGATGACACTAAGTACCCCTTTCAGTCCTTCATGGTTCTTCCAGGTACATAAAATATGCCCATAATTATCCCATGTCTAAGCGATGACTTCATGGGCTATCACACATTTACATCGCCAGTTTAGAAGCAGGATGGTTCATGCAGGATAAAATAGTCCTGATGTTTCACTAAGTGGTTGGACCCTATCTTTAAACAGATCTTATCCTTCGTCTATAGATACAAACGAACTTGCAGCTTGCCACATTTTCTTTCAAGTTGTGTTCTTGGGTTTCTGCGGGTCAGGAAGATTTGGAGAATAGATGAACCTTAAGAGGCTCATTGTGATTGTTTCCTTCCCAGAAAAAGACGCTGTGATGCTTAGACCAGAAAGAAAACAGAAATAAAGAGTGTGGGCGCCTCAGTTGAGACGTTTGACCTTGTGTCTACTCTGAGAGATAATCCTTTCTCATGGGTGACTGTCCCAGAGCAAAAGTGCCTCCGAGTTACAGTGGGACGTCAATACCAAATCAAAGCGGGGTCAATATTTATAGTTGTCTCGTACAATGTATGTTTTGGGGCTAGAGAGATGGTTTAGTGGTTAAAAGTAGTAATTGCTCTTTCAGAGGACCCAGATTTGATTCCCAGTACCATCTGGCAGCTCACAACCATTTGTAACTGTAGTTCCACCATGAGTCCTGTATGCATGTGGTACACAGACATATATGTAAGCAAAACACTCAGGTATGCAAAAACAATGGAAGGATTTACTTTCCAAGGTGCTTTTTCTGTAACTGGCACCATGCCATCCCTGTGCGAATGCCCTTGGTGGCAACACAAGGTATGCTCTGATTTCAGGTCAGCTAAGGTTTTGGAACCCGGATGACCTGAATGCTTCACATAGTGGGTCTTGCCCTCCCCAAGACTGGATAGAAGAGAAACTGCAAGAGGTTTGTGAAGACCTGGGGATCACTCGAGATGGTCACCTGAACCGGAAGAAGCTGGTTTCCATCTGCGAACAGTACGGATTACAGAATGTGGACGGAGCGGTAAACACGGCACTTTGTTCTGATTCAGAAATAATACTGTGGCTTTCTTTTTCCCTAGGGAGACATTCTACTTGTACACTCTTTTTGTCTTTGGGAAAGTCATGTTGTGTGGCAGAAATCAAAGCCGATGTAGCTGAGCTATATTGTATGTAATATTATATAATATGGCCCCCAACTGTGCTATGTGACCTCATAGAGATGACCAGGCAAGTTCAGCACTGCCAGGATATAGTTGTGGAAGCATCAACCAAAAGAGTAAAATGTGGGAAAACATGGAGGAAGGATTAAGGAGAGCCACAGACTGGAGTTAAGAGTATTTTAAACTCTCATCCAATAACTGATGGAAGTGGATGCAGAGATCCTCGGCCAGGCCTCAGGTGGAGCTCCAGGTGTCCAATTGTTGAGAAAGAGGAGGGACTGTAAGAGTGTGAATTGTTGAGACCAAGATTGGAAAAGCCCAGGGACAAATAGCCAAACGAATGGAAGCACATGAATTATGAACCAAAGGCTGTGGAGCCCCCAGCTGGATCAGGCCCTCTGGATAAGTGAGACAATTGAACAGCTTGAACTGTTTGGGAGGCATCCAGGCTGTGGGACCGGGACCTGTCCTTAGTGCATGAGCTGGCTGTTTGGAACCTTGGGCTTACACAGGGACACTTTGCTCAGCCTGGAAGGAAGGGACTGGACATGTCTGTACTGAATCCACCAGGTTTAAATGAATCCCGAGGGGAGTCTTGGCCCTGGAGGAGATGGGAATGGAGGGGAAGGGATGGGGGGAAGGTGGGGGCGGGGGCGGGAGTGGGGAGGACAGGGGACCCCATGGCTGATGTGTAAAATTTAAACACAAATATAATAAATTTTTTAAAGGGGGGGGGAAGAAAAACAGAAGAAAAAAAGAGAGAGAGAGTACTTTGAAGGCCAGGCTGCTGAGTTTTCAGTTTCGGAAAGATCTAGATGGCATCCCTGGGTCCTTAGGTCTACTGAATGGTGGAGGGGACAGGCTGCTGCAACAGCCATGGTTTGAAGTTTGCATACTGGTGTGCAGGGAGCCCTGGCTGTGCAGAACAGCCAGATTCTGGCCACAAGGAAATGGGGTCAGGTAGGCTGGGGGTTTTGAAAACACAGAGTCCTGAAGCCCCCAGAGAGTTCTTGATGTTGTCTCTGCTGTTTGTGTTTTTCTGAAGAATTGAGAGAAGATCTTCAGGATTAGTATGTGAATAGCAGTGAAGCCCAGAAAGAAAAAAAAAACGCATAATGCCAAGACGTGTCTTTCAAAAAGCTACAATTAAAGATTAGGGGGAGTTAGAGGTTAGGAACACAGTCATTGCTCCAGAATCCTTGATTCTAATGCTGTTTGACACCATACTGGCTGCCTCCTTGGGGGAAAGTGGTAACATGTTCCTAACCAAGAGACGGGTCTTTAAAGGCTGCCAAGTAGCCTGACTTGCAGAAAAGTTTGCTTTTTAATTTTTTTCCTTTTCTCATCTGATGTGACCCTCATATAAACCCTCTGACAACCTTTGGAATGCCCCAGTGCTCATTCGTTTTTCGACCGTGGTTACTGAGTCATTAAATTAATTGTCCTAATTTCTGAACCAGTGCGGTACGAGGAGCCTTAGGATGTTTTTGTTTTGTTTTGTTTTTTTTAACCAAGAAACATTGCACAAACTTGAATTATTGATCTGAGAACAATCCTTGGAATACCAACCGCAGCTACTCACAGGGAGCTGGCTTCCTTTTCTTCTGCCTGGGAGCTCCTAAAACCTGAGATGACAAGAGGCACTTTGAGTTCTTTCCCTGTGCTATGAAAATTAGGAAGGCATTGCCCATCAGTATGTTCCTGCTTAGTGTTTCCTCCCCTCCCACCCAGAGGAGTCAGGAGAAGTCCTGCGCTTCATGCCCTTAGTTCTGAACCTGGAGGAGCCGAGTTCAAACTGGCATTATTAGCGTAGGACTTGGGAGCCTGGAATTGTACACCTGAAAGCAATCTGAACTCTGTCAGCCCTTTGCAGAGGAAGCCAGTGAGATCACTGCCGCCCCTGTTTTTAGGAGGGAGAACTAGATTTGTCCTCTGGCTGTCACTCACTTTCTGTAAGTGACAGAGAGGAGGACAGGGCTGGCAGGCTAGCTCCCTCGAGGCCACATCAAACCCAAAGATGACTTTGTTTGACCTGTTCAGCATTTTAAAAGTTGAACTTTGAGTCACACTCTTTTGAAATTGCAAGTTTTCCCTAAATATTTGTAATAGCAAGCCACAGCCCTCGTCTCTGGAGACCACAGCCATGTGCTCAGCTAGCTTAGTCCTTACCCCTTGCTTTCTGAGGTCAGAAGCCTCCATGCCTCGGTCATTCCTGTCACCTCCCAGGCCCCTGTGGGTGTCCCAGTTCCTGGACCCTCTTCTGGTCCATGTTTCCCACCCTACACATGGAGAAGTCAGCCACCCACAGACTTGGACAGCGTGGGAATGGAAATGTCCTTGTTCTAGATGACACTCCTGTTCCCAAAGAGGGCAGCTACCTCAGTTGCTCGTATAACCAGAATTCTCTGAGCCCCGTCCTGACCATCCAGCTCTTCCTAAATTCACATCCTTTTGCCCACTACATCTCATCCCGAGCTCTGACTTAAAATCACTGGCAAGAGTCTACTACTCCAACAGTTTGAATGGACTAAGTGATGAGTGTTCAGGCCACCTAGAAACTGCACTGATTCGGCCAAGTATGGATATAATCCATTGGTATATCTGGATTTCATGGACATTTCTGGTTGGATGGCTCTCAAAGCCACGTCCTCCAGGAAATAGTTCTTTCGACTGGGGAGAATGAGATAGAGAAGTTGAAGGCTTTTGGCAGCCTGAGCATCTTGTCTCAAATGCCACCGAACACAAGATGCTGTTAGAACCCGCTATTTCCTCCACAGATTTTCATCTTCTAGAAAAGTTCCCTTATCTCAGAATACGAATTGGGAATACAATTCGTTAGCATACTGTCTTCTTGCTTCCCGGTGGCCCTGGACATCGTGTAGATGATTGTGAGCAATGCAGTCTCCAGCCCCTCTCTTAGTGTACCACAGCAGTGTGCGTTGAAAGATCTCCAAGTGGTTTCTGTTCCCATCTGGGAAGCCCAGTTCCATAGTAAACCTTTGTCACAGAGTGAAGAGAATCTCAGTAGGGGGCTGTGCCTTTCCTCCTGCCTGTGGCTTCTGTGACTCACCTCAATCTTTCCCCTTTCCCATTCCTGTGGCACTAAGGAACAAACCGTCTCTCTGACAAGCCTCCACATGAGCTGTGGTCCAGTCTCTCTGTCCTTGTTAGATGATGGAAATTATATGATGGCCATCAGAGAGTGCAAAGTGGAGAGTCAAAATTCCTTCATCTTTCAATATGTTGAGACCCTCCTGCACACACACAAGATCGTTCTCACCCAGACTTGGTCTTTCCTGAGTGAACACATTAAAACACAACTTCAACATGTTCCGAGGAACATCACTGCAATCTGTCCCGGACCAAACTTGCCATGTTAGCATGCTGTTTGAGCTTCTTTTCCTGTTGCTGTAATAAAACGCCCTGGGGTGGAAAAAGCAACTTAAAGGAGAAAGGGTTTTATCTTAGTCACTGCCATGACAAAACACCGTGACCAAGACAACTTGTAGAAGAAGCATTTAATTAGGGGCTTGGTTACAGTTTCAGAGGGTGAGTCCATGATCATCAATAGGGACACGGCAGGTGGCAGGCAGGCTGGTGTAGGACTGGAGCAGTAACTTAAAGCTTACATCCTAATCTGCAGGCAGCAGGCAGAGAGAGAGGAAGACTATGCCTGAGGTGGGCTTTTGCAACCTCAAAGCCCAACCCCAGTGACACACCCCTTCCAACAAGGCCACACCTCTCAATCCTTCCTACACATTTCCACTGTGAATCAAGCATTCAAATATAGGAGTCTGTGGGGGCCATTCTCACTCAAAACAGCACAGGTTTATTCTGCTTCACCATGCACGGCACAGTCCATCATGGCACGGATGTTAGAGCAGCAGGGTCTTGAATCAGCTGCTCATATCACGCTCATAATCAGGAACAGGTAATAATGAATGCATGCTGCTGCTCAGCTCACTTTCCTCCACTTGGAGAGTCCAGGATCCCTGCCACAGTGGGCAGGGCTTCCCAGTTCAGTCAATGCAATTAAGAGAACCCCCCATTACAGACATGCCCAGGGGCCCCTCGTGTTACTCCAAATCCTGTCAAATTAACAATTAGCGCTCGCTGTCACACACGCCAATCTGAAAGTTTCAATATGAGCCAGATATCAATCACTTAGAACCACCACCGTTTGAAGGCCTGAGGACCGTCCAGCTAACACCTTGTCAGGATTAGGAGCTGTTAGGTATTATGTAATTTTTAAATTTTGTAATAGTGATACCTGTGACATTTGAAGCTGCCTGCCCTGGGAAGATGAACCAAAGGAAGAAACGTTGGTTTCTAAATTGTGTTATATTATGGAGATGTGGAAAATGAACTTTCATTTTGTTTGAGTGAGAAGGGAGAGCTTCGTTTCGGGAGAGGGAAATTCTTTTAAATGTGACTAGGGACAAAATTATGTCTGGAGTCCTAGAGTCAACAGCGGGATGCGTTTCCACTGGCCAGAAGCACCTTGTGCATGTGGTATTCGTGTGTGTTTAAAACATGCGATTGCTCTCGCCTAGATGCTGGAGGAGGTCTTCCTCGGACTTGACCCCGATGGCACAATGAGTGTTGAAGACTTTTTCTATGGTCTCTTCAAAACGGGGAAAGCCTTCACACCATCAGCGTCTACTCCCTATAGACAACTGAAGCGGCATCTCTCTATGCAGGTGAGAGGTGGTGCACAGAGCCGGGTGTGGTGGTGCACAGCTGTAATCCCAGCTCTGGGGAGGTTGAGGCAGGAGCAGCAGCACAAACTGGGGGTTAGCATGGGCTCCATGGTGCAACCTAATCTTAGAAAAGAAGAGCCAACGGAATATTTTCTGCCAGAATAAGTGTTAAAACCCACTTAGTAATTCTGAATGAATTAATCCGTTGTCTAATGTGGAATACTAAGAAGAGAATGTGTTCTAGAGAATGAGACCGTCTAAGCCATTCGAAGGGAAAGGATGGCTTGAGATGAGGCCATAAATTACAGAGTGTGAAGGCCACTAATTATGCCTCTTGATGGCAGCGTGGGGCAAAAGAAACCTGGTATCAAGTAGACGTGCCTCTCATCTATGGCCAACTCTCCCACACCAGTTCTTTCTGATAAGCATGTAGGCTTGACTCACTGGGAACCACAGATCAAAGGCACAGCACGGCTTCCCTACCCCCGCCCCCAACTGTGTAAATTCAGTTCTGTTCTCTGTGGCCAGGACTTGCAGTTCCAGTCTTATCCAGAATGTCTGGGGCCCACCTTAGTTGGTTAAGAAGACTCTTTCTTCTTCTAGTCTTTTGACGAGAGTGGACGGCGGACCACAACCTCGTCGGCGATGACAAGTACCATTGGCTTCCGGGTCTTCTCCTGCCTGGATGATGGCATGGGCCATGCATCTGTGGAGAGGATCCTGGACACCTGGCAAGAAGAAGGCGTTGAGAACAGCCAGGAGATCCTGAAGGTGTGGCCTCTCAACTGGCAATCCCGGGAAGGGGGTGTCAGCTTACCTTGTGAAACTCACTTGACTTGATTTTTCCTTAATGCCTTAATGTTAATTCATGAGATCTCAAAGATAAGAGATAACTATTCCTGACTGCTTTACCAGAAGCCCGTGGCTGAAGAAATTCCATTTTTTTTTTAAATCTCGAATTATTGACATAAGACACTACTGGGTGTGTTTACAATGTCAGGTGGGATATCAGGAGATACAAGCTTGGTTTCCTTAAGAAAGCCGTGTTGGAGATGAGGGCTGTCCCTGAGCGGGACCCCCCAGGCCTCTCAGCTGGCTTCAGTCTGCATCTACACACTTTCTGAAGCTGGGCTGTGATTTGTTTTGACTCTGTCACATTCTGATTCCCAGGCCTTGGATTTCAGCCTGGATGGGAACGTCAACCTGACTGAGCTGACGCTGGCTCTTGAAAACGAACTCTTGGTTACCAAGAATGGCGTCCACCAGGCAGCTCTGGCCAGCTTCAAGGCTGAGATCCGGCACTTACTGTAAGTTGAGCAGGAAGGTTTGTCTGGTCCGTTCCCTTTACAGCTTGTCCCCCATGGCCACTGGCACCTGGCACCTTTTCCTGTCCACAGGCCAGCGTGGCTGTCCTTCAGGAGTGAGGCTGTTAAATAGTCAGCCTCCTCAGCTGAAGGGAAGCGAGCTGGAGCTCCGATTGGCTGGAGCTTCTGAAGGGAACTGTGGAAGGCATCTTTGTTTGGGGAAGGTTTGGGTTGTCTTGGTTTTGTGTTTGTTTTGAAGCAAGCCAGACGAGAGCCTCCTTGGGTCTCCTGGTTGCTTAGAAACAGCTTGCTCCTGATTCACTTGCTTTCTAATTCTAGGGAGCGAGTGGACCAAGTGATGAGAGAGAAGGAGAAGCTTCGGTCGGACCTGGACAAGGCGGAGAAGCTCAAGTCCCTGATGGCGTCCGAAGTCGACGATCACCATGCGGCCATTGAGCGGAGTAATGAGTACAACCTCAGGTGTGGCCAGAAGGGCGAGGTCAGGGTCCTTCCCCATCTCCCCCAGCCCCCCATTCTCCCCTGTCCCCCCCCACTCCCCCAGCCCCACTCAGGGCAGGGTGGGAACAGCTTAGGGGCCACATCTGGCTGTAGAAGTCTGGCCCAACCTCCGGGAAGGCAGGACACGTTAAACACTGTCCCAGCGTGCTCTCTGACTCTGCGCCTCTGTCTCGGGCTTTGGAATCTTCACATACTCTCCTCCAAGGGACCTAAAGGCCACCTATCGATTTGCCCCTCCTCACAGGAAGCTGGATGAAGAGTACAAGGAGCGTGTAGCAGCCTTAAAGAGCGAACTCCGCCAAGAGAGGGAACAGATCCTGCAGCAGGTGGCCAAGCAGCGGGTGGAGCTGGAGCGGGAAATTGAAAAGGCCAAGACAGAAGAGAACTACATCCGGGACCGCCTTGCCCTCTCCCTGAAGGTAGTCTTTCTGTTAGCTCTGTGGCCTGGGTCGGTGCTGGGGACCCACACAGAATGCTCCTGTTTGCTAAGGTCTGCCTAGCGCTAAATCCAAGGATCCTCACTGTCATGGCCAGGACATGGTGGTGGCTTTGCTAGCCTTGGGGTCCACAGGTGGCCTGGGGTCTGGTATATGGACGGTGCTTATTTGTATAGCTTGTTCTTCCCAGCTGCCTTTACAACTGCTCCTCAGGACTGGCTGGGACCTGGCTGGCATCCTCAATCCCTACGCTGCTCCCTGGTCTTGTCCTCATCCTCTTCCTCCTTTTCTCCTTCCTGCCTGTCCCCCATCCTCATCATCTGGACCTCCAAACGTGACTTTCCTCTGTGGTCCTCCCTTCCTCCCTCTGCCCCAGTGGAGGAAGCTGACCTCCTCTTTTCTGGACCCTCATACCAGATTACTAGTATAGTACCGGGCCTGTGGGCCCACTGCAGACAGGAAGGCCTTGATGAAGTTGCTCAAGCCTGCTTCCTAAAGTGCAGATGGGCACATAATAGCTTTCTTCTTACCCTGGTGTAGATATCATAGCAGATGGTACAAATAAGGGGTCTGCAGGTATGGGGATAGTGTCTGCTCCTGTTGCTATCATGAGGAGCCCCTCAGGTCCACACAACAATGGAGGAGAGGCCGAGATAATGTCAGTCTCTCCTGTCTCCTGAAGTCTCCCTTTGGTTAGCAGCAGCATCACGTGCTGGAAGCCCCTGAAGTTAAAATTCCCAGCCACGGCCACTCAGTACCACTCTTGAGTCGGGATGGTGATCTGAAACACCTCTTAGACAGACCCCTTCCTCTGCATCTCCGAGGTCTCTGATTAGGCTCCAGATTCACCTCGGCCCTTTGGGTGATAATGGGTGTCCTCAGCGGTCCTTTCCTCCGTGCATCCATCAGAGTGAACTCAACTACAGACAGGTGCAAACACGCCCGTTTAAAAAGAGAGCGCTAGCCGTCAAGGGCACTGCCAGGGTGCTCATCCTCATCCTCTAACCTCGGCTCCTACCAGCTACTCCCAGTGCCCTGGGCCTCCCACTGTACCTTTCTGTGAGCTCTCTGTCCCTCCTTACACCCCTTTGGCATGTCCCCAACACCACAGGCTGTATTCCCTTTCCATTCCCACTACAGCCCCTGTCTTGTTGTCA
Organism: Onychomys torridus; assembly: GCF_903995425.1. Taxonomy (NCBI): domain Eukaryota; kingdom Metazoa; phylum Chordata; class Mammalia; order Rodentia; family Cricetidae; genus Onychomys; species Onychomys torridus. The sequence goes on along the minus strand of NC_050456.1, from coordinate 38,590,390 downwards.
AGAGATTGTGCCTGTTTGTACCCCCCGGCCTTCCTCCTGCCGTCTGCCTTGTCCCGTGTGCTCAGTGGCAGTGTGTGATTCGGTATCCAGAGCAGCAGCGGGTGTCAGGAATGCAGGGTTCACTCCTATCGGGTCAGCATCTGAGTGTGGCTATTCCTTGAGAGACTAAAATAAGTTGGCATTTTAGGAGAAGGTAGTTTCTTGTTGTTGTTGTTGCTGTTTGTTTTTGCTGTTTTGTTTTGTTTTGAAGATAGGGTTTCTCTGTGCAGCCCTGGCTGATCCTGGCTGTCACTCTGACGAGCAGGCTGGCCTTGAACTCACAGAGATCCACCTGCCTCTGCCTTTCGAGTGCTGGTTGAGGGCTCGGATCAAAGGCATGTGCCACTACCCCCCCCACCCACACACACACAGCTAGTATTTTTTTTTTTTTAATGCTTTAAGTACATTCTTTTTTTTTTTTTTTCTGTAACTCCATATTGCTATGTGAGAGTGTGAACTAGAATACATTAAAAATATACTGGCTCTCTATCCTTTTGGCAAAATGTACTTGGAAAATAGCATTCTTCCAATCAGCCCTTAACACTGGAAAAGAAAATATGTCAAATGGCAAGTCTATATTTCTTTCTTTTTTTTTTTAAACAAATGAGGATGAAACCTTTCTAAAATGTACTGTGAAAGATCTTTGCTTTTTAATGGGAAAAAGTTTGTGAGTTTTAGTTGGTGTTCCTTGTATTATAATTTGCTTATACATATAAACCATGAACCATTTATCTGTAACTTCTATATCCTTCAACAAAATTATCTATAACTTATCTATAGACTGTAGTGCCCGTTAATTAAAGTTGATTTTGGGTTTACTCCTTTTATAGTTCTTGTGTCTCTGGCTATAGCTAGACAAGGTGTTTCTTTTTAACACGATTTGTTTGGTGTGGACACATACACTGACATGCGCGTGTGGAGGTCAGAGGACAACTTTCAGAAGTCATTTCTCACCTTCCTCCTTGTGGGTCTCGGGGAGTCAACTCAGTTCGGCAGGTTTGGTGGCAGGTGTCTTTACCCACTGAACCAACTCATGCCAGCCCTAGGAAAGGTGCTTTATAACCAGGTTCTTACATTCAACAATACATCGAGGACGTCATTCGGAATACTCCACTGTAATGCTGTGTAGAAATGAAATAAAGCCATGTATGTACTTTCTTTAAAAAAAAAAGTTGTTGTTATCAAAGTAAAATTTTCATATTAAAAAATAATAACTATATTAAAAAGTGAAATTAATTTCAAGTCACTTAATTCAGTATCTACAAGGCATTATCATCTTGAAATGAAACCAGGGAACACAAATCCCTCTGAGCTATCTTCCATATTTGTAGCTTACGGTGTGGATCCAGTATGTATGTTCCTGTGACGGCATATGTCTCAGTTGGTTCTAGATGTATTTCAAATGCTCAGTATCCACGTGGGCCTGTTCGTAGCTCAGACATGGAACAGCACAATTTTATCAGCGTCTCTTTAAAAGCAGACTTTCGGCTCATGAGCTAGGTATCAACCTTTTAATAATTTTTTTGGTTCTGGTTTTCTCTAGCTTCCAGGATAGATGGGCTTTCTTCATCTCAAGCCTTGGCTTAATACTTCATATAAAATGGTAAAACAGTTTCCTGATTTCTGACTTGTGTCATGCTTATTTTACCAAATTCCTCAAGGAAAACAACCGCCTGGAAAATGAGCTTCTGGAAAACGCGGAGAAGCTGGCAGAGTATGAGACCCTGACCAGCAAACTGCAGCGCAATCTGGAAAATGTGTTAGCAGAGAAGGTAGGTCTGCCTACTTCTTCTGATTTCCCGATGAGTTGCCCAAAATGTCACTCACCCGAAAGAGCAGAGGCACGGCCAGGAACATTTTTATTAGGGAACTGTTTGGATACCTACAGGAAGTTGTAACCTCTCGGGATATAATTTAGAGGGGCGGCTGTGAGGGGAAGCATCGCCTGGCACGGAGAAAGGCCCCTACCCAGGCGGAACACATTGCTCTTGGGTGTTCTCCTTCTCTTCCGGTTGGTGATGTCTCTGCTTAAATGCCGAATTCCTGTCATATTTGGGAGCTCGGGTGACAGCAGAAGTTGGGATCTTTGGAATGTGTTAGGTCAAAAAAGGGCCCTTGGGAAAAATGACAGCTTTGTTTTTTGTCCTCTCTAGTTTGGTGACCTCGATCCCACCAGTGCTGAATTCTTTCTTCAAGAAGAGAGGTTGGCGCAGATGAGAAGTGATTATGAGCAACAGTGCAGGGTGAGTGGCTGATGGCCTGGGTTCAAATCCCAGCCTCAGTGCTGGTTGGCCACATTCACTGAAGTCTTTGGGTGCCTCAACTTCCTTTATGAACAGTGGCAAAATGAATGCCCACCCAAAGGGCAGCTGTGGAGGTTCAGAGAGAATCTTAGAACAGAGCCAGGGACATACTAAACACATAGCCATTTCCTATCATAGTTGGTCTTGTAACTAACAGGAGTCTCTCTTAAATTAACTCCTCTAAGCTTAGGAATTTGATTTTTTTCTCTTATTCCAAAAAATCAAAAACAAAAACCTTTTTTAACAAAGTAAGTGAAATCGAGTTCTAGTTGTTTTAGATACAATTTGTACTAGTGCAGAGATGAGGAAATCTGTCACCTCAGGGATTGCTTCTAGCCTGCCTTCTCAGGAGCTGTGTGTGCACATCTAAGAAATGACAGGCACTTCTCTGCTGCCTTTGTGATTAAGTTTTAGCTCTTGGGTCTAGTCATGTAGTTTTTGTTTTAGTTGGCTCTAAATTGAATGAATCATCAGTAAATCTGTTACTGATACCTTCAGAATTCTCCCAAGTCATCTTTTCATAATTGCTTTGTGGATCATACATTCCATGCATTCGAGGTATACAATTCCATGTCTTGAATTATATTCAAACAGCTGAGCATCCCCGACCACACTCAATGTGAAAATGTTGTCATCTCCCCCAAGAAACCCCTGCTCCACTTTAGCCAGCTTCTTTTCCCTCCCCCCCCCCACCCCCAGCCTCCCACCCCCTCAAGTCCCCCACAGGCAGCCACTGGTCTAATTTCTGTCTCTCTATAGATCTAATCTTTACCTCTCATAGAAATGGAATCATGTAACAAATGGTCCTTTGTAAATGGCTGCCTTCAGTTGGTGATACTATCCATGTTTATCATGTTGTTACATGTATCTGTGTTCTGTTCCTTCCAGTGGCTGAATAAAATCCCATTGTATAGATACGTTACATTTTATTAATCAGTTAATAGACATTTAGGTTTTGGGGGGCTATCATGAATAATGCTTCTGTGTAGATATTTGGATGGGCATATATTTTATTTCTTTTGAGGTTTATACCTGAGAGTGTTCCATTGAGCCAAAGATAAATCAATGTTTAACTTTTAGGAATGGCAGGCCTCCTCCATGGTGGTGATACCATGTTATTTTCACCATATGAGAGTCCCGGCTCGCCCACATCTTTCGTACCCCCACATCTTTCATACACCATCCTAGATTTTATCATTCTCCTGATAGCTAGCAGTGTTGAAGGTCTTCTAATGTACTTATTGGTTGTTTGTGGATCTTCTTGGTGAGCTATCTGTTATAGTCTTTTGAGTTCTAACAATCTTTACAAATTCTAGTTATAAGTCCCTATCGCTGATAGTTAATGAAACTTTCCTCTAATTACATGCATTTTTTTTTACTTTCTTAAAAAATATATTTTTAATTTTTCATTGTGTGTATATGTATTTGTGTTGTTTATGCATGTGAGTACAGTACCAGCAGAGGTCAGAAGAGGGGCTCAGATGCCCCTGGAGTGGGAGTCACAGGTGACTGTGAACTACCTGACTTGGGTGCTGGGAACCCAACTCAGGTCCCGTGCATGAGCAAGACAGATTCTTAACCTCTGAGTTCTCCATTAGCCCCCATCTTTTTTACTTCCTTGGTGTCTTCTGAAGCACAAAGGTTTCTATTTTGCTATTATCCAGTTTCTTTGTTTTTCTTATTGGTTGCACTCTTGGTGCCTCACGTTAAGACAGGTGTTGGTTCTTAAACTCCAGCTATTACAAGATCAAGTTGATGAACTCCAGTCGGAGCTAGAAGAATATCGTGCCCAAGGCAAAGTGTTCAGGCTCCCCTTGAAGAACTCGCTGTCAGAGGAACTTGATGGTAACAGCCGTGGCATTGAGCCCAACCAAGGTAAACACACTTGCACACAATCTTTTTGGTATCTGCATTTGACCTAGTTTTTAGAACCATGCAGAGTGCGGCACTGCTGAACACTGGCATCCTGGAGTCCAGGGAGAGGGAGACGTTGGCAAGTCTCTTTTCTTGAGCTGCTTCACTTGTGGCTGGGTTTTCCATTTGTCCTTGAGCTCTTTATAAAACTGTTTCTGATTTTGATATTGCTGACTCGTTTCTCCCCACCAGTGTCTGCCTGGTATGAAGATGGTTTGGAAGAGCTAGCTGGCCACATACCACAGAACCCATAACTGATTTTCATAGGCTGGCTAAGCTAAATGCCTTATTTGCCTCTGCAGAACAGTGAATAAGTGAAGAGCTAATGCCTGTGGCTTTGAGGGAGATAGTGAGTAGCAAGGGTGCAGGGCAGGCCTGTTTGGTAACCACAATATAGGCATGCTCAGCTCTTTGCCTGGGGCCTGCCTCTTTCCTCGGTGTGCTGGGTTTTCATTTCAGCGGGGCTCCTGTGGGTTCTGGTGCTCTTTGTAGCCTCCCCCTCCCCTTTGGTAGGAAGGTGATTTATTACTTCACTGGCCTCTGCTGTAGGATCACCAGGTGGCTGGGGAGGCAGTGTAAGAAGTCATGAGTCCTTTTCTCTAATCTTTGACTCACTTATCGTAGCTTGTCCACCCGAATGTTGGGAGTTAGTCCCAAGAAACTCTGCCATCTTGGAGTGGGGATGTGCCAAAATATATGAAGAGAAAGCCCAAGGCAAGACTGTCAATCCCAGCTGCTAGAACGCTACCCAAGAACGATTCTCTATCTGCTTGTGTATCTTCCGATGAAAAAAATCTATTTGAGTCTCACTGCCTTAAGACATCTCTACCTAGTAGTAGATATATTTGACCTTGTACTAGCTCACTCCTCAACTTCTGCTCATATTTTCAATTTTCCCTTGGTCCTTATTGTGGACAATGGGAAAACCAAACAACCCTGAAGGCGCTGAGAATCTCCTCCCCAGTTGTCTGCACCCATACCCCTGACCCATGCCCTATTTGTAGCTGATGGTTTAAGGTGAAAGTAACCTAGACGCCAGGAAGTTCACGACAGTGAGACAATGTGCAGCTTTGAGGGATGGGCTAGACATCTTGGCCCATGAAGTTAGCCCCATAAGACTCAGCAGCAAGAGTACTCGCCATTTATTTGTTCCCCTGCCACATTACCCCTCTGAATTTGTCACTGGGCAGTTTCTGGGTAGACAAAAGGCTGGTGACTGTCTCCTTACCACATAGCATTTATACTGAGAGCTCACATTCAACCAACAATCTTCCACACATGCCCATAAATCATTCAAAAAGATGGATTCTACTAAGGTTTGCACACTGCCTGTATTCAGGGGAATCTATTCCCCTTCTTCCTCCTGTTGCCCCAATGCTTGAAGAGCAGTGAGTCTTTTTGCGGCTTCTGTTGTTTCCAACTGCTCCACACATGGGCAAATCAGGCTAAAAAGGATTCCTTGGTCAAACCATAGCCCTCACCAGATGCCAGAGTGTGCCAGTGACAGAACATGAGGCAGGGTCAGTGGGTGTGGCATGAATCCTAATTGGTCTTAATAAAAACCTGGAGCCAGATACCAGGGTGAAAGTTGAAAGATCAGAGAATCAGAACAAGCCACCTCTTAACTTACCAACTCCTCAGCCTGCAAGAGCCTGAAAAGAGAAGATCCTGTCTCCACGAATCCTCAGACTGAATGCCTCTGAGTCCTCAGCCAATAGGGCCTAATTCTCATCTCCTCCCACCTTATACTCCTTTCTCCGCCCAGCCATATCACTTCCTGTCTCAACCTTCCTAGTGCTGGGTTTAAAGGTATGTCTTGTGTTGGCAGGGCTTGGTTCTGAAGATTGCGATCCGCTGAACATGGGACTTGGTTCTGAAGATTGCAATCCGCTAAACATGAGCATTGAGGCCGAGCTGGCCATTGAGCAGATGAAGGAACAGCACGGCAGGGACCTGAGTCACCTGAGGCTGGAGCTGGAAGAGAAGGTGAGCCCTGCTTGCCAGTCTCTGTCACTGCTGGCTGAGAGTCCTCTCAGCACACTGTGCTCCTATGGCTCCTTCCCATGCTCGTCTTCTGGAGTTCAGGGGCTGAGGTCAAGGCCTGTTCCGTGGTGTGATTTTCCTTTGGTCTTTACTGAGGACAAGGGGAAAATCGTCCGGAATGTGATGTGCTCAGCCTCTCACATTGTAATATACTAATTATGCTGTTTTTAACCTGTTTAAAAATAGCCCAATTGAAAAACAAACAAACAAAACGCTTTCTCTGATGCGGCGCCTCTTACTGGACTGGATACAAGTTCTTATCCTTAGTCTTCCAGTCCTTCACTATGTGACTGCTGCTCACTTTCACCATGTTTTGGGTTTGGTTTGGTTTTTTTCTTGAACGTGGTATGTGGTATGCACATGAGTGTTCGAGAGCATATGTCAAGGCTGGAGATTGACATCCAATGTCTTCCTTGATGAGTCTCTCACTGAACCCAAAGCCCAGCCATTCATCTAGTCTAGCTAGCCTGCTTGCCCAGGGGACCCTCTGTGTCTGCCTCCCTATCAGTGGCATTGACGGTGTCACCAGGCCCAGCTGTTTTGATGTGGGTTTGAGGTCCTGTTTACAAGTACCATCTCCTCCTTTCCTGTGTTCACTGGAATTTTACTGCTTTCTGAATAACTGTGCTGAGCACTGAGTGGAGCCTCACGTGTCCTCACGTTCACCTTCCCACCTCTTCTTTCCTACTACAAACTCGGGGTCTTAGAACCCTTAGTTTAAGTCTTCAAATGTTTCTTGAACCCTGTAAGGTACCCTGCGGGCTATGTTAAACCCAAAGTGGGGAAGGAATTGTTAGTTCCATGAGAGACCCTAGAGCTCCCTGGCCGGCCAGCCTAGCCTGTTTAGTGAGTTCCAAGCCAATGAAAGACCTGTCTGAAAAGAAGAAGGTGGATCGTGCCTAAGGATGACCCTGTGGTTGTTCTCTTGCCCCCATACATGTGCACACACACGTGCATATGTCTCTCCTTGTACATGTACAAACACACATACACACACACACACACACACACACTCCCTTCAAACAGCCTAGAACCTAGTCATCCCGTGGCTTCACTATCTGGTTCTAGGTGCACCATTATGAAAAACAGCTGGATGAAACCAGAGTCACCTGTGAGAAGGAGCAAGCGGCCATGAAGCAAAAGTATGAGCAAGGAATGCACACCTTGGAGTCACAAATAAGTGACCTTCGAGGTGAGATCGCCGATCTCCAAGGGCAGGCCGCGGTGCTGAAGGAGGCCCACCACGAGGCCAACTGTAGGCATGAGGAGGAGAAGAAGCAGCTGCAGCTGATGTTTGATGAGGAGAAGACTCAGCTCCAGGAGGAGCTACGGCTGGAGCATGAACAGGAGCTCAAGGCCAGGCTGCAGCAGGCGGAGGAACGATTTCAACAGGAGAGAGAGGGCCTCGCTGGTCGGGGTGCTCCCTGGACCGAGGAGAAGGTGACGGGCTTGATGAGAGACCTGGAGCAATCTTACCAGGAGCAGCTGCTGAGCTTGGTGGAGAAGCATGCTCTTGAGAAAGAGGAGCTGAGGAAAGAGCTCTTGGATCATCACCAGAGGGAACTTCAAGAGGGAAGGTAAGGACGTGAAGGGAACTGGGGCAGCCTGGGCACCGCTTCTCGGGGAGTTCCTGCCAGTCAGAGAGGACTGGGGGGATGACGGACGGACGGACGGACGGATGCAGAGCAGCTGTAGATCTAATTGGTTCTTTTTTTTTTTTTAGAGCTGAGGATCCAACCCAGGGCCTTGCGTTTGCTAGGCAAGCGCTCTACCTCTGAGCTAAATCCCCAACCTCTAATTGGTTCTTTAAAAATTAATCCAACCAGTTTTGCCTCATTTACCCGGGAGCCTCCCTTGGGGTAACTGGAACTGTTGTGATGCATGCACACGTGGGGAAGGGCGGGCAGTTGCAGGGACCGTTCCTGTATGAGACTTATTGTCTCTCTGTGCTCCAGATGAGGACCAGAGCCTTCCTGCGTCGATGCTATTGCTTTCTGAGAAAAGCTATTTATAAACTGGATTCCGGACATACTTATGTTCCCTCCCTGTTATGAAATGCCATTTTGTGTTTATCTTCCTTCTGTGAAATCCCAGGTCTAACTGAGAGATTTTGAGCTTCCCACCTTGTTTAATATACTGCTGCTTCATTAAATAAGAAGCAAAGGCAGAGGACAGGGGGGCTGGAGAGACAGCTCAGAGATTAAGAGCACTGGCTGCTCTTCCAGAGGACTCGGGTTCAATTCCCAGCATCCCCATGGCAGCTCACAACAGTCTGTAATTCCAGTTCCAGGGGATCTGACACCTTCACACCAATGCACATAAAATATATTTAAATAAGAAAAAAAGAAAGCGAAGACAGTTATTATTATGCCTGATTTATGCAACTGAAATCCTACAATGCCTTCTTTGTCCAAATGAATAAGTATTTCCCAGATGAGGAGTGAAGTCATTGTGTCTTTGGTCATGTCACGTGAAAGGCCAGTTTAAGGCGTTTCGGTTTAAACCACATAAGTACATCCAGGGCTATATAAAAGGTTTTGTAAGTTTCCCCTTGCTTCAGAGAAAGATAAGTTTTCCATATTGATGGCCGCCAGCCTTAGCTCCCAGAGGTGAGCTCCCTTCCCAGTGCACCTGGACCGCATAGGATTCAGAGCACTGTAGGAAGTGGCCCCGTGGTTTGCCTGTCAGCCTCCTTTGTGCATGGGATAATGTTGGGTTTGCTTCTGGAGTTGGCAGCACTTCCAATAATGCTGTATGTTGACCACATTTAGGGAAAAAATGGAATCAGAGTGTAATAGAAGAGCCTCTCAGATAGAAGCCCAGTTTCAGGCTGACTGTGAGAAAGTCACTGAGCACTACGAACGCACTCTGCAAAGCTTGGAGGGGCGCTACCACCGAGAGCTGAAGGACCTCCTGGACCAGCACCTGGAAGAGAGATCCCAGTGGGAGTTTGAGAAGGATGAGCTCACTCAGGAGTGCACAGAAGCCCAGGAGCAACTGAAGGAGGCGCTCCAGAGGGAGAAGGCGACCGCTCTTGTCCTGAACCAGGAGCGGGAAATGTTGGAGAAGACGTTCAAGGAACGTTTGAACAGCCTGAGCATGGAAAGAGATCAGCTGCTGCTAGACCTAGAAGACCTACGGAACACTTCTGAGAACCAGCACAGGCTCTTGTCTGCCCAGATGCTTGAGTTGAAGACAAGTCAGGAGAGAGAGCTAGGCCAGTCAGGGGCCTCTGAGCAGCTGGCCAGCCAGCAGCTTGAAAGGCTACAGGTAGAGCATGAGCAAGAGAGGCAAGATATGCTAGGCAAGCTTGCGGCCCTGGAGAGCGCCCACAGAGTGAGCTGCGAGAGAGCAGATCTAGAGAAGGCAGAGCTGAGTGCAGAAATCCGCAGGCTTCAGAATACAGTAAAGGGCATGCAACAGGCGGCCTCTCTCTCGGGCCTTCAGAGTGCTCATTCCCTGGTAATGGCAGGGGAGGAGGCGGAAGAAAATGGAGCCATGTCCCTGCTTCAGCAAGGGGAGCAGCTGTTGGAAGAAAATGGAGATGTCCTCGCCAGCCTGCAGAGAGCTCATGAGCGTGCAGTGAAGGAAAATGCAAAAATGGCCACTGAAATTTCTAGGTTGCAGCAGAGGTTGAAAAAGCTGGAGCCGGGGTCAGTGATGTCATCTTGTTTGGAGGAGCAAATGGCTGAGATGTCTGGAAGGTCCAGGGAACACGCAGAGCCATTTTTATCACAAGTAAAGCAAGGAGAAAGTGCCCCCTCCAAGCACATCCTCAGTGACCTAGGAAGCCATGAGACCCAGGACCTGGGAAGTACAGGGACAGGCTCTGTTCGGAGGCAGGAGGGCAAAACTGAGGAGTCGGAAGCTTCTCTGGAGTGCTTTTCTGAGCTGGAAAACAGTGAGGACACCAGGACTGAATCCTGGGACCTGAAGAGCCAGATCATCCAGCTTCAGGAGCAACTAACAGTCTTACGCGCAGACTGCGACCGGGCTTCTGAAAGGAAGCAGGACCTACTTTTTGATATTTCTGTGCTGAAAAAGAAGCTGAAGATGCTGGAGAGAATCCCCGAGGCGTCTTCCAGGTATAAGTTGTTATTTGAGGATGCCACTAGAGAAAATGCCTGTCTCCAGGAGGAGCTGAGACTCATGGAGATGCGCTATGATGAGTCATTGGACAACAACAAAGAGCTCGCTGCTGAAGTCTTCAGGCTGCAGGATGAGGTGAAGAAGATGGAGGAGGTGATGGAGACATTCCTTAGCCTGGAGAAGAGTTACGATGAGGTCAAAATGGAAAATGAGGAGCTCAGTGCTCTGGTGTTGAGACTTCAAGGGAAGATGGAGAAGGTGTGCGAAAGAGTCCCCCTGCGCTGTGACAGCTACCCCTTGTGGGAAGCCCCTTCAGAAAACCCGGGGGTCATCTCTGATGAAAAGGTGCTTGAACTCCATCAGACTCCAGAAGCGTGTACACCCAAGGTCATGAGCATGCACCACATCATAGAAGAATGCAGACAGGAAACTGAATACTGTGAACAGGGAAGCGCGCGGCTCCTGGCTAGAATCAAGGCACACGAGATTGCCTGGTTCCACGGAACAACTGAGCCACATCAAGAAAAGGCTAGTGTGCAGAAGGAAGTTATCCTGGAGGAGAGCACTGCTCTCCTAGGCCTTCAAGACACACACCTTCAACATCAGGTCACAATCGCAGAGTTAGACCTGGAGAAACAAAAGCTTCAGGAGCTGACTAGAAAGTTGAGGGAGCGAGTCAGTACATTAATTAAACAAAAAGATACCCCTTCTCAAGGAGAGAAGGAGGAAGAGCTGAAGGCCATGATGCATGACTTGCAGATCACATGCAGTGAGATGCAGCGGAAAGTGGAGCTTCTGAGGTAATGTATGGGCCTTCTAGACCTCACGGAAGCCTGCAGAGCACCTGGTCAAATCTAACTGCTGCTGCTTGCTGTGCCTAGAGACACTAACCTATTAGTCTCGAGAAGAGCCGTGTTCTAGCTTTCTCCTGCTTCTGTGTATTAACAACTAGAGTACCTTGTCTAGGAGGCATCCCCTTCCTCATAGCAAGTCAGTGTTGTTCCTACGGAGCATGGAAGCTCAACATGGCGAGTGTCTGCTACTTAACCACACGTGTCATTGGTGTTCGTCCTTAGCCCTCTTCTAGCCCGTGTGTCCTTTGGATGGATAGATGACCGTTTTGCTCAGTGTTACTGTCCTCAGTGCGATGAAGCATGTTATATGGAATGAATGCCTTTTGTGTAGTATTAACTCACTTGGTAGATAACAATGCTCTTCTTACACGAATAGAGGAAAATGCGTTGAATGGATTATACTTTTTTCTTCCGTACTTGAAATGTATGCTAGTATCCTACAAACGGTACATTTTTATTTTAGAACATATCATTTTACCAAGGAGTTACCAGAGTCTAATACATGTTCTTGAGGGATAAAGACAAAGTAAACCACTTTGAACAACTACCAACCTGACTTTATGAAATAAGATTGCATTTTAGTATTCTAGGATAGTTGGGTTTTTCTTTCGTTTGTAAACTATTATGTTGTATCTTAATGGTATAAAACAAAATAATTCAGTTGGGAATGTTGTGTTTCCTTTTCCTTAAATTACTTTTACTTCAGAACCTCAGAATACAATGAGAAGAATAAGCCGCATATTTTGGTGTGCCCTGGGTTTATGTAGAACCTTTTCTTTCTTAAGGTCCCTGGGGGTCTAAACTAAAGCTCACACAGCTTAGTAATGTGGCTTCTGTCTGTTCAGAGCAGGGACGACTTGAGACTGAGGTAAATGAAGTCAGCTGTTCAAAGCAGCCTGCCTGCCATTGAGAAATCAACACCCAATGTTGGCTCTGAGTCTTGATCCCCATCTCCAAGCTCAGGGGTTTCTAGCCACACTTCCCTCCCCAGCCCCCAATGTCTTTTAGTTTGCTTCTTCTTTCCCAAAAGTAGTGACTCAATATGTTTCAACTTGATTCCAAGTACCAAGATCCTACTAATTTAGACTTCCACTTTAACTGGCATGAAAGCTTTCTGTATTGGAAGTTACTAGAAAATATTTTCCAAGGATGCCAGATGACTGCCATGTTGTAACATTTTTTTTTTTTAAATCTCTACACTTCAGATATGAATCTGAAAAGCTTCAAGAGGAAAATTCTATTTTGAGAAATGAAATTACTACTTTAAATGAAGAAGATACCATCTCTAGCCTGAAATTAGAGGAATTAAATGGATCTCAGGAAGAACTGTGGTAAGACATGGATAGGATACTTAAATTTTACAAGGACTAAGAACTATTTCAGGTAAACCTAAGAACTTCACTCCTGAATCATGTTCTCATTGCTCCTTTAGGCAGAAAATAGAAACTGTAGAACAGGAAAAAGCTTCGATTCAGAAGATGGTTGAGAAATTAAAGAAACAGGTAAGGAAACACTTAAAATTCCCCAGCATTTCTTGACTCTGAAATTTTCTTTCTTTTTTATTTGAAATTTATTAAATAATTAAATAGACTAGTAGAATAATATACTGTATGTGATGGTGAGGTCGACAGTGAAAACCCACCTCTTATGACTCTAAACTTAGGTTCCTACCTTTGGAAAGTAATCTATTGTCTATTTATAGACTATAAGTGCTAAATCCAAGCTTTATATCTAGTACACATGAGAAGATAATGCTTTTGAGCCTTACCTGTGAATACTGGTTCTAGCCTTTATTAATTTTGATTAATGTCAGCTCCTTCATTTTTCTGCATATCATTTCACAGACTTGTAACTCGTTCAGATGGCTTATGCCATTCAATGCTCATTTTGTATAATCTTACATTTTGTATAATCTTACAATTTTTGTACTCAAGTATGGGAAGCCTATTTAAGAACATATCTGAAATAGTCACAAGACAAGGACATACTTGGGAAAGGAATATCTTTAGTGTCTGAAATAGCCAAGGTAACATCCAAAATACATCTTGTAGTATTTCAAATAAATGGCAGAACTCAGTTGGAAAAATAGGCTATAGATATGAAGGATCAAATCATAGAAGGGCATAACATAACATACAAGATGGCTAGCTTCAGAGTGTTAGGGAATTTAGATAGTTTAGTTTTTTCACCTACTAAACTAACAAAAGTTAAACATGGATACTTTTCCATTGTCAAGTGTAAGCTGATAGCACCTGTAGGAAGACCTCTGAGGCCTTCTGTCAAAGCACTGATGTATGTGCCTCCTTTCTCACCCAGCAAGGCCATTTCTAAACAAAGAGAAACAAACCTAGAAATGCTGCCATTTTGTTGTTAATAATAAAAGGAAATCATAATGACAGACATATATATCTATCTATGCAGGAATGGATAATGACAATATGGGACATTTTTATATAAAATGTCCTGCATTCATTAGAATACATACCATATGGTGGTATCTAAATATACTAAGTTGGAAAGATAACATCTATATGATATAAAAGTGGAAAAAGCAGACTGTTCAAGCATGCAATGATTCTTTTTATTTTAATTTTTATGGCTAAAATAAGGTGGTATTGTATATGCATAGAAAATGACCTAGTGGTATGTGTGTTCAATTATAAAGAATAGGGAACCTGTAGCCTGGAATTAACTGGCGTCTAACTTTTTCATATACCTCTGAATAGATTGACTTTGTAATAATGAGCATATAGTATTTTTGTTATTGTGTGTGGTTAACAAAGCACACAAAGAAAAATTAAGTTTATTACAAAAAAGACATGCAGTGGGCTGGTCCTCCATGGCAGCAGTTCTCAACCTATGGGTCTCAACCCCTTTGTGGGCATCCAATGACCCTTTCACAGGGGTCGCCTAAGGCCACTGGAAAACATAGGTATTTATGTTATGATTCATAACAGTGGCCAAATCACAGTATGAAGTAGCAAGGCAAATAGTTTTATGGTTTGGGGTCACTCCAACATAAAGAACTGTGTTAAAGGGTTGTAGCATAAGAAGTTTGAGAACCATTGCTTCACAGGCAGAACAGCCAGGGTGAGAAGCAGGGCTGCCCTGTGGCACAGTAGCCATGTACAGAGATTTTTTTTTTTTTAACTTTACATTGAGAGAGGAAAAAAGTCTCTAAATATGCTTTTTTTTCTTTTATAGAAAAAGTAGGCCAGCGATTTAAAAAAAAAAAAAAAAAACTTATTTCAATTTTAATTAGGTTTCAGATTTAAAAATCAAAAACCAACAGTTGGATTCAGAAAACACAGAACTCAGCCAAAAGAACTCCCAAAACAAGGAAGAACTGCAAAACCTTAATCAACGTCTGGCAGAGGCGCTGTGCCCGAAGAAGGAGCCAGGAGCTTGCAGCCCCGAGAAATGGGAACAGGAGAACTTGAGTCTGAGAGAAGAGCTGGGACGCTGCAAAGTCCAGGTAGGCTCTCTGGACATGCTCACCTTTGCTCGCTCAAGCCAGAGAAATGAAAGAAATTTCCTAGACGTAAGACCTTAATTATTCAATCAGCATGGTACTGGCACATTAATATATCCTCCAGATATATCAGATATGTAGGGGGGGGGGATAGTGCGTCCCCCCCAGCAAATGGAGAAGGAGCTCATGGAAGCATCTGCAAGCCATGAATAACACACTGGTGAATTCCTCTCAGCTGTGATCAAACAGATCTTTTTACAAAAGCATCACGCTTATGCCAGATAGCACAGACTTCCTGTTTGTTGTTGTTGTTGTTCCCCAAAGAACACAGGTAACAAATATTTACTTAGGTTTACATTCTCCTGCTGGAGATTAGATGAGTCTACAAGCAAATGTAAACAAAAGTTCTGTGCAAATACTGAACCAATTCATAAAGGACTTTGAGTACTTGAGGATTTTGCTATCTTTGGGTGGGGGGGATGGCACTCATGGGACTAATCCTCCATAGATATCAAGAGTAAGTATGTGTAATCAAAGTGTTTTCTCAAGTCACTGGGGTCAAGATAGAGGAGCTTTTTTGTTTTGTTTTGTTTGTTTGTTTTTAAGCACCTAGACAAATTGGGTAAATATTTCGGAATAGATTCAGATTTCATAAAATATAGAGATAGAGCCCAACCGCAGTAGAACACTGCATGTAATAAATAAAGCCTTCAAAACACGTGTGCAGCTGGAGTTTTCCTGGCCCTGCCTGGCCCACTGTCAGGATAAATCTCTATCACCCGCCAGTCCTGCAGCCTCTCAGACCCAACCAAGTAGACACACCGAGAATTATATTACTTATAAACTGTATGGCCATGGCAGGCTTCTTGCTAACTGTTCTTATATCTTAAATTAACCCATTTCTATAAATCTATACCTTGCCACATGGCTCATGGCTTACTGGTGTCTTACATCATGCTTCTTCTCATGGGGTCTGGCAGCATCTCCCTGCCTCAGCCTTCCACCTCCCAGAATTCTCCTCCTCCTTGTCCCGCCTACACAATCTTCCTGCCTGGCTACTGGCCAATCAGTGTTTTATTTATCAATCAATCATAGCAACATATATTCACAGCATACAGGACATCCCACAGCACACATGGGTGAAGTTGTCTTTGGCCACAGAGAGAAGAGATGCTGTCTCTCAGTAAAAAAATATAAAACCCTTGAAACATAGGGAGAGGGATGGAGAGATGGCCAGTGGTGTGGAGCACTTAAGCTCCTACAGAGGACTCTTGTTTATTTCTCAGAACCCACATGGTGACTCACAAACCGCCTAAAGTTACAGTTCCAGTGGATCTGATGCCTCTGCCGACCCCACCCCTCCTGCACACTCCTGCACACATGTGGTACACATACATATGCACACAAGATAAAAAAAAAAATTAAATATTTTTTTAAAAGAAGAAAAAAAAAATAAGGACATAGAAAAATCTGATAGCAAAGTGGGAAACAAAAACAGGAAGAAAGACTTTTTTATTTAAAGATTAAAATGACCCTCAAAGTTTCGAAAAGATATTCAAAATCACTCATAATTAGAGAAATGTACAATAAATAGAACTGGCATGTAATTCCTCACTTGAAAGATCAGTATCTATTTAAAGAACACAGCAGCATGTTCTGTTGGCAAGGCTGTGTTGGCAGACATTTTCATACATTGTGGGAGTCCTACACTGATACCATCCATGTGGAGGTAAATTTGGCACTACCTACCACTTATTTACCTTTTGTCCAACAATCTCACTTCTAGGAATTTAGCCTCAAATTATCCCTGCAATGGTATGAAAGGTCATACACATGAAGCTATTCATTCCAGCTTCGCTTGTATCTGCAAAGCTGTAAGAACCATCGAGATGTTTGTGCACAAAGGAGTGCTTGAATTAAGTGTTGGGGTTATATCAGTGCTATGGGTGGTCTTATATAACTATTAAAAAGGGAGGAATATAGTCAGCAGTGGTGGTGGTGCTCAACCAGCACTCAGGAGGCAGAGGCAGGTGGATCTGTGAGTTCGGGGCCAGCCTGGACTATAAAGCTAGTTCCAGGCCAGCCAGGGATACACAACCACTCGAAAAACAACACAACCAAAACAAAACAAGGAACATGAAAAGAATGAGAACAATCCATAGGAAATAAGTTCCAGGATGTGATGTTAATTGGGTGGTGGAGCCACAGAGTGTCAACACTGACAACACTGTGCTTCCATGCTTGTGAGGGGAAAAGGGAGATGTTAGAAAAGCAATGTGTGTGTCTGCCCGTTTATGTAGGAGAAATGATAAAGCAGACACTGAAGAGATGGTTACAGAGAAGTTGGCTGGGAAAGGCAGGGATGGTGAGATGGGATGAGGTGGAAGGTCTGAGGAGGAGAATGACGCTCTGTGAGTTCATCTTTGTACAAAGTTGGACTCATGGGTCTCATGTGGTTTGTTTGTTTTGCTTTGTTTTTCTCCCAGTTCTGGGAATGTAAGCTAGAGCTTTGCGACTGCTAGGCTACTCTAGTACTGAGCTACATCCCACCCCTCTTTCACACAATCGTTATATACTCAAATAAATAAAGTCAATCGTGATGGGTGTGGGGGTACGAGAACAGAACACAAACACTAACAGAGCTGACATTGTGTATGATGTAAGCACAGTTGGGAGAAAAAAAGAATTCACAGTCCATAAAATACTTTCATAATCTAATGGGAAATCATGATTCTTGTGGGCAGGCACATAAGCTTATTTTGTATATATATGCTAGAGGTGAATGAATATGTGAATATAGCATAGGCCAAGGATGAGAACTGTGCCCCTCACTGTTGGAGAAGAAAGCAGCAGTGTCAATATGTGGAGGGCTAAGGTGAACCCTCCAATACTGGCTCAGGATCTGAGACATTGGTATGTATACACAGTATATATACCAAGAGATAAAGAAACATGGACGTGTCTTTGTATGGGATAACCAGATCGTGATTTCTAAATACCATTTTCCTATAAAAGCACCTTGGAAAATTTACTGATTCTGAGGTTAGAACAGGAAAGATACAAGTTTAACATGAAATGTCTCATGGTGCCAGACAGAAAAAAGTGCTAAAAATAAATAAATAAATATTAAAAATGGGTGGCTAGAAAGATGACTCAGTAGTTTAAAGCACTGCTGTTCTTCCAGACGACCTGGGTTCAATTCCCAGCACCCATTATGGCAGCTCACAATTGCCTATAACTCCACCTTCAGGATCTGATATTCTCACACATGCAGGCAAAATACCAATGCAAATAAATAAAGTAAAACTAATAGGTCTTTTTTTTTTTTTTTTGGTTTTTCAAGACAGGGTTTCTCTGTGTAGTTTTGGTGCCTGTCCAGATCTTGCTCTGTGCTGGGACTAAAGGCATGTGCCACCATTGCCCAGCACTAATAGATCATTTTTTAAAAACTTAAAATATGGACAAATTCAAAAGACTCACACACACCCATGTAAAGGAACTTCCAATAGCCCAGACTCAAACAGTTTGATCAATGAACTACAGTACAAAATGAGATAATTATAGAATAAGTATAACAGCTATCCGAGTCCATATTAGCATCAATTGATTGAATAAACAAATAGGGGAGTAGCAGCTGCTCTTCCTACAGAATTCTAACAAATGCAGAAATGAAGGAGAAAGACGAAAAATCATCCTTAGGAAAACCCTAAGTAATTGTTATTGCAGCCTGAATGCACTGGTAGACACTGGGATGAATAAGCAGAAATGCAAGGAAAGAAGTCAATCTCTAAGTACCTCTCCCAGGAGAAGGTGACTTCAGTAGAGAAACCTACAAAGACATGGATCACTCATTAGGCCCATGATTTCTTCATTGAATATAAGGATAAATGATCTCAAAGCAATGCCATTGAGCTGGTATTACTGTTTCCTAGGATGGCCTTCTGGGGGCTTGGTGCAGTTTCCCCAGCCAATGAATATGTCTGTTATATGTCTGGGGTGGTTTCCCCAGCCAATGAGTATGTCTGTTACATGCCTGCTATCTTTCTTAGACTTCCACTTTAGTGGCTTCTCTGGAGGCAGAACTTTCTGAAGTTAAACTCCAGACTCACACCATGGAACAGGAAAACCTCCTTCTCAAAGGTGAACTGGAGGAACTGAAGCAAGTAAGTCTGTGCTTCCAGCGTGGAGTGAGGAACTGTCAACGCGCATCTGATAATGTGCCATTGCTCAACCAGCTTACTACTTCAAGTTGAAGTGCAAGTGTGTTTATAAGGGCTCCGGTTGCTAATTCAATAGTGAAACAGCTTATTTATAGGGTAGACTCTAAAATTCAGTTAATATGAATTCCAACCATTTCAGTTTCAAATTTTTGTTTCTCCAGGCCAGATGAAAAAATAACATTAGCTTGTCTGATAAGAGGATGACTTTCTGGCTCATGACTTCCAAAACCACTCTTTGATTTCTGAAGACCCAAATGAAGTTGGTCCCACCCATGTCTCTTCTTTGTGGCAGGTGGGAGTCACCCGGCTTAGGAGGATAAGCTCTCCAGTGTCCTCACATTATGCTCTCTTGCACTTACAAGGTTAACTTGCAGAATTCACTATGATGTTGCCTGCTTATAATCCCAGCACTCCGGAAACTGAGGCAGGAGGATTGTCAGTTCAAGATCAGTACAAGCTCCATGGCAAGGCCCTGCTTCAAAAAAATTAGCGTGGTTTTTAGAAGGCTATTTCAGAGTTTCAAGCGAAGACTTAATTTTAAATATAGAAAAGTGCATACCTCAAAAAAAGCTACAGATAAAATATTGCCTGATCTCCTTTATTTTTATTATGTGTAAGAATGCTTCCATTGTACCAATCTTGTTTTATAATAGAATTTAGTTGTTCTGTTTATTTGCCCCACCCTCAGGCTATTTTAATATTTGTGCCATCAGATTGCACATGCTCCCTCCTACATCTGTTCATCCTGTAAACATAAGGTATCCGTCCCTAAACACTGTCAACAATCTTAACTAGGTTCACACAACCCCTGAACCATATGTGTTGTCTGAACTGATCGCTAATGGACTCCCTTACCTAGTAACAGAGTAAGCCCCTCAGAGCACTGTGTCTCTGGTAATGCTTCTTATAGGACTGGGTCCTTCTAAAACCAAACAAGGGTCTTAGAAGAGTCTTTCTATGCTGGGTACTGTAGTGCAGAAACTCCACTGCCACAAGCAGAAACTCCATTTGTTCTGTATAACATGCAGGAAGCTAACATTCATAGTCTTGAGAGTATCCCAGAGCCATGGCTACCAAGTTTGTTATAATTAACTCCAGTACCCCTCTCCCCCTGTACCTTTGAAAGTGTTGCTTGCTCACCCTTTCAGTGATAGTGACCAACCCATGTGCATACTCTGTGGGATGTATGCCAATCAATTCATGTGCATAACATGTGGGATGTATGGCAATTAATCCACGTACATACTGTGTGGGATGTATGCCGACCAATCCATGTGCACACCATGTGGGAATGTATGCCGACCAATTCATGTGCATACTGTGTGAGATATATGCCAACCAATCCATGTGCATACTGTGTGGGATGTATGTCGACCAATCCATGTGCACACCTTGTGGGAATGTATGCTGTATGGGCTTACTAAGCTACATAGCACAAGAAAAGGAGCAAAGTGGAGAGAAAAACAACATGAGGAAGACATCACTTGGCACATTTTAGTACACATGTTCCCTGGGGCATTGGTATAAATAGATAGAAAAACCATGAGTCCCTATGTGCACATGGTAGGAAGTCATTTTGCCATGAGGGTTCTTGATTAAGATACTGTCAGTTTCCAGCCCATCCTTGCTACCCTGCATTGTGGACCCAGAAAGCATATGCCACTCTGCATGACATAATGATTTAAGCCCTGGAAGTGCACACATACACACACACACACACACACACACACACACACACACACACACATATCACACCAAAAAGAAGCGTAAATGGCATCTAAGGACATCCCCTGCTAGTCTGTAGATACTCAAAGTGGTGCCAAGCATTGCAGGTGTTTGTGAGGTAAGAAGGTCAGGTACTGGGGGAAAGGCAATGGCTCCATATTGCATTAATGTACAGATTCATTAAGTGGCATTTTCTTAAATCCTTCTAACTTGTCCAAGCTTATAAGGTATGTTGGATTTGCTATCAGTTGAAAACAAGCTTTGCCGGGCGGTGGTGGCGCATGCCTTTAATCCCAGCACTCGGGAGGCAGAGGCAGGCGGATCTCTGTGAGTTTGAGGCCAGCCTGGTCTACAAAGTGAGTTCCAGGAAAGGTGCAAAGCTACACAGAGAAACCCTGTCTCAAAAAACCAAAAAAAAAAAAAAAAAAAAAAAAAAAAAAAGAAAACAAGCTTCAATCTGTAAAATCTATTTTATCATAACTATTTCCAGTGTTATGCAGGAGGCCTTCAGATAGAAAGATGGCTGTATCATAATGGTAATAGAGAATCGAACCCGTGAAAGCCAAACCAACAAACGGAATGCTCTTATAAACAAAATGTGTAAAGTGTGGGAGGGGTGAAGGGCATGGGAAACAATTGGCCTCCTAAGAGTGGTCCCAGCTAGTTGGAGGGAAGATTGCTACCCAATGCCTTTTGGGGAGCAAAACCAGGGCATTTTGGTTTTCACAAGTTGGGGAATTAGTATTGCTGAGTGGTGGATAAAGCCAGAGATGCTGTGAAACATCCTACAATGGATCGAAAAACTTCTATAGCAAAGTATCCAGCCCAGAGGGTCACCAGTACCAACATGGATGCCAAAAGGAACAAAAGCAGCCTGGATTGCCTCAGCTCTGAGGAGTGGAGAGAAGGAAGCCAGTGTGTCCACTCCGATGGCACGCTGCTGGGAAGTCATTAGGCTTCTCCCAGAGCAAGGGCACAACCGTAATTCGCCCACATGCTGGTACTCGTGTGTGATAAATACCAATCCCCTAGTTTGTTTTGTTTCTGGAACAAGATCTTGATGTTTAGCCCAGGCTTGCCTCGAACTTCCAATCTTCCTGCTCAGCTTCCTGCGTGCTAGGATGATAGGCATGTACAACCATGCCATGTATTTCTTTTTTTTTTCTTTCCTTTTCTTTTTGGAGACAGGGTCTCACAAAGCCCTTGCTGGACCAGAAACAACTGTGTGTGTGTGGCCAGGACTGCCCTTGAGGTGCTGCTTCTCTAGCCCAGTGGTTCTCAACCTTCCTAAGGCTGCGACCCTTTAATACAGCTCCTCATGGTGTGGTGACCCCCAACCATAAAGTTATTTTTGTTGCTACTTCGTAACTGTAGTTTTGCTACTGTTATGAACTGTAATATTTTTGGAGATGGAGGCTTGCCAACGGGGTTTTGACCCACAGGTGGAGAACCCCTGTCTGAACCCACCTCCACTTGCCAGCGTTAGGGTTACCATGCTTAGCTAATGCTCTGGTCCTGACCGAAATGGTTCGAAAACCCGTATTTTGAATACCTTTTAAAAAGCCTGATAAGACATGTAGCACGTGTTCTGGGAGCAGAAGCTGAACCCATGGCGGGAGAGCAGTGTGTTATTAACTACGACAGTAGACTTGAAAGCCAGGAGCAGTGTTTGGCAACATCTGCCTGCCTCTCTCTAAGCAGACCTTTCAGCAGGCAACAAGGGAACATTGAGGAGCTAGTTGGGAACAGTTAGTTCCAGTTAATTATAGGCTGCTAGAGTTTATAAGTCCCTTGAAATCTGTCCAGATAGGAAGGTTTCAGGGCCACGAAAGTGTCCTGTTTACGAACCCCCTCCTTTTCAAGTTTCTAGTATAAACAGAGTGGGGAGGGGGTGGCAGGGCTCATTTGTTTAATCTCTTTCAGCTACACAGATGTCCTGACCTCTCTGACTTCCAGGAGAAAATGGCCAGCATCCTAAGCTACAACGAAAAGCTCCAGAAGGAAAAAGAAGTTCTCAGTGAAGAACTGAACAGCTGCGCTGATAAGGTAGTCAGAACAATAGATGGTCTGGTCCTTGTATACTGCGGCGAGCATTTCCCCAGGGGCTGGGGCTGCTGGGCTTCCTGTGTTAGTCCAAAGTTAGAGGTGGAGTTGTGTGACCCTGGACCTAGTGAAGTTGAGATCATGGCGTTGTCTCACTTCATACAGCATGATGCTGTTTGGTATATAATATATAAAGCACATAATAAAAATATGGCTTTTATTCTCTGAGATCTATCTCATAGGCAAGCACTACTTTTTCCTATTATATTTTCACCAGTGGTACAAAGATGTTGCTGTCCTTGCTCCGCCGCCTCATGGGCATTCTTCATTTTCCTGTTACAGCACACGCTTGAGATTTCCAGTTGCCTTTCAGCCCACTTCCTGCCCCCAAATAGGAGACACTGGGGGAAAATAGAAAAAGGAAAACCCAATTAGGAAGAGAAGCCTGACATTAAGTCAGATAGAACTAGGAAACAACCCCCCCCCCTCCTACCATGCCCGTCTGCTCTTCAAGGCAGATGGGCTGGTTTTTGATGGTAGTGATGGACGGACACACACACACACACACACACACACACACACACACACACACACACCTACCTGCCTGGCCTGCTGGTTTTTGATGGTAGTGATGGACGGACACACACACACACACACACACACACACACACACACACACACACACACACACACACACACTGCCTGGCCTGCTCCTCAAGGCAGATAGGTTGGGTGGTAGTGATGGGAACTATGGGAACTGTGTAAACCAGGTCTGGATTTGCTTACAGAAATGCTCTCTCTTCCTGAAACAGTTGGCAAAATCAAGCCTTTTAGAGCACAAAATTGCTACAATGAAGCAGGAACAGAAGTCTTGGGAGCAACAGAGTGAAAGCTTAAAGTCACAGCTGGTGATGTCCCAGGAGAAGGTGCGTAGACAGTTCTTATTGCATCTCCATAATTAGTACTGTCTAGCATTTCCAGTATTTTCAGCCTCCACCAAAAGACCCAGAATATTCCAGATGAGACTGGCCCAAGTGTAGCTGGAGACTTTCTCTCCAGCTCCTGCCAAGCCCCAGCAGTCCCTCAGCCCACTTATAAAATAAACACACAGACGCTTATATTACTTAAACTGTTTGGCCTAATGGCTCAGGCTTCTTGCTATCTAGTTCTTATATCTCAAATTAACCCATATCTAGTAGTCTGTAAGTTGCCACTTGGCTTTGTGGCTTGCCGGTACCTTACATCTGGCTTTTCATGGTGGCGGCTGGCAGTCTCTCTCACTCTGCCTTCCTATGAAGGCAAGTATGGTTGGCCATAGTAACCGGCATTCCGTGGTTCTGTCCCCAGCCCCTGGCAGTGGACTAGATGACCACGTCAGCAGTACCTGGCTTTATCTTTTTCTTAAATGTAACTTCACACCCTGTAGCATATGCAACATCTTGAGTTTCCACTGGTTTTCTGGAAAAAGAACTGTTTGTAGCAAATTATAACAGAAGGGGCCTTGGCATTCTCTAGTTTATTCTTCCCTGGACATTTGAGAGGTGAGACCGTGAATGTCCGTGTCACCACGTACAATTGTTCTTACCGTGCAGGTTCAGAATTTAGAAGACCTCCTGCAGAATGTAAACCTTCAGATGTCCCAGATTAAATCAGACCTCCAAGTGACTCAGCAGGAGAAGGAGGCGTTGAAACAAGAAGTGATGTCTTTACGAAGACGACTTCAGAATGCTGGCGACAAGGTCATTTCTTTTTTTGTAATGATGCTATAATCATTTTAGTCTATAATCGGATGGGTTTGCATATATGTATCATGATGGTTTTGTTTGTTTGTTTTTGTTACATATAGGTAATGTGTTTGTATAGCCACTACCAGAAGCAAGCAGTAAAACATTTATGTCTGCACCCTTTGTCCTTTCCAGTTGATAACCCCAGGGACCCACTTACGTACTCTCAGCCACCGTAGTCAGGGGTGCTTGCTTCTGAACCTCATATCAATGGAATTATAGTGGTATGAAAAGGGTGGGGTTTTTTTTAAAGACCAAAGAAGCTAAAAGACCGTAGCTGAGTTGAGTTTTATAATAATACAACCAAAACATTTTTGAAGTTTAAATAAGAGCATGCATGGGAACCTACAAAACCAGCCAAGAAAAACAGTAAGAGAAATTAAGCTAGGGCACCCACCTGTGGGGGTTGGGGTTGGTGGAACTACAGAAAAGGGAGCCTGTGGCCTAAGACAATGGTCCTGACTTAGAAGGCCAGTCAGCACAGCCTAGTGGTTTGCCTCTGTGGGAGCAGGAAGTCTAGGAAAAGCTGCTTGAAAATAGATGGCTGGCCTCCCTGGTGCTGCTAAAATCACATCTCACTTTAAATACCACAGCGCTGCTTAATGTGTCCATGCATCATTAGCAACCTTCCATATGTCTGGTAGATGGTAAAATTTTCTTCTGTAATAAAAATAGGCCCTAATTCAGTTATTTTTTTTCTCTTGGTTGATAGTACTTAAACAAACAAATAAATAAGTAAGTAAAAATTAAAAAAAAAAAAAAAATAAGGGCTGGGCAGTGGTGATGCACACCTTTAATCCCAGCACTTGGGAGGCAGAGCCAGGCAGATCTCTGTGACTTCAAAGCGAGCCTGGTCTACAGAGCAAGATCCAGGACAGGCACCAAAACTACACAGATAAACCCTGCCTTGGGGGGGAAAAAAAATTCAACTTTAAAAATATCTAGAGGCTGGGACTAGAGAGATGGCTCAGAGGTTAAGAGCATTGGCTGCTCTTCCAGAGGTCCTGAGTTCAGTTCCTAGCAACCACATGATGGCTCACAACCATCATCTGGCCTGCAGGGATACATGCAGACAGAACACTGTATATGTAATAAATAAATCTTTAAAAAAGAACATATCTAGAGGCTGACCTTTTTCTCAAACCTTTAAACTTTCTTTTCTTTTTCATGTTTGACTTAAAAGGTAGAAACCTTAACTGTCTGTGTTGCCTTTTCTTATTTTTCTGAAGGTTTTTTTAGGATTAAAAAAAGTCACTTTGGTGGCTTAATGCATATTTCTGAATTCAGGCCTCAATTACTAAGGCACTATGTGGGTTGGCATCTAAAAGGGGGCTTGCTTGCCTGTGTGAAAGCCGGTGGTGTTAACCTGTGGAAGCCTGCAGGTTGAACTGCCTCTCAGTCCCTGTCTTCTGTTAATCAAAAGAGTGTTGCCTAGGACCGCAAAAGAGGGCTTCCCAAGAAGGAGGCAACGTGGAACCCACCAACTTCTAGACACTTGAGTCCTTTGTAGACCAGGTCAGAACCCTTCCATCAGATTTTCTATTGAAGCCCACTGGACTGTTTTGCCAATGACCACTTTGAACCTTAAAAAAAAAATAAAAATAAAAATCCCAGAGTATCATTTTTTTCATATCTGTATCTATAAGCTTGAAAAGTGTTCACTAAGGATTGTCATTCAGTAAACAGGAAACCTGTCTCCAGACAGAAGTGATCCGTCAGTTTGCTATTAAGTTTTAACTCCGCAGTTCTCTCTTCAGGACTGGGTCTCAGAAACAGCCCCCCATCTCTCAGGGCTCCATGGTCAGCAGAAAAGGCTATCCTGGGACAAGCTGGATCATCTGATGGACGAGGAACCACAGCTATTTTGTCAAGAGAGCCAGAGACTCCAGGCTGTGGTTCAGAACACCAAAGCAGACCTCACACACTCCCGTGAGAAGGTAACTCAAAAGCTACACCTTGTTGAAAGTGACTGATTAGATGTGAAAACGAACTGTTTGATGTGATCCAAATAGTTCTTAGCTGTAGGTTTGAGTATCCTGTTCTGGCAGACCTATTTTAAGAATGAATTTTTTTTTTTTTTTTTTTTGCCAGAGCTGAGGACGGAACCCAGGGCCTTGCGCTTGCTAGGCAAACGCTCTACCACTGAGCTAAATCCCCAACCTAATTTTTCCTTTGCTTATATATAAATTTATCTTTATATGTTTAAACTATTTTCATTTTATATAAGCAGTTCTACATTAAAATAAATCTGTGACTTTAGCTCTCATATCAAAAGTACAGACTCGTGGAAATTATGATATCCATATATATTCCTCATTCAAACTGGCTAGCTGCCCAGACCAACAATAACAAAATGGCAAAATCAGACTCAGATCTTATGGGTCTGGCTAACTCTTCATAAGAGAAAACTTGGTGCCCCTTCTTAGAGATTCAGCATTTCAAGGTCAGAACTTTTTACGTTTTGGTAACTACCCAGCTGACACTTGATTACCTGTGCTCTTGTCAGCCAGTTAACCCTCATCAGCACCTCTGCTGTGAAATGCCCTCAAGAATCATGAATTTTCCTTGAGAATACCTACTATGTGCAGGAATTCTGCTATTCCTGAAGCTACCATGGGAATAGTCCCCATCCTGCTGGAACGTAGCAGATGTAATACATGGGTCCAGCAGCAGACTCAAACAGAGTCAGCAGGACTTCCACCTCTCAGAGTTCTGCCCACGACAGAGCTAACGACGCCAGGACTGCCATCCCCCTTTGCTCGACACTTCCGCCACACTCACTCTTGGCTCCTGGGAGCTTGGCTGGCATGGAGGTCTCCTACCATCTGTCTTGCCCTTACCACATTGAGTTTGTAAGCTCAACCAGATTAATCTAGAAAGGATGTTTAGAAATAACTTTAAAAGGAGGAATAAAGGAAGGAAGAAAAAAAGAGTAAGCTTCAAGAATTAAAGAGTCCCATCTTGCTGTGTTGCCCAGGCTGATGTGAACATTTGAGCTCAAGCGATCCCCTATCTCTCTCCGGTAACTGGGACCACAGCCTTCTGCCCTTGCTCAGCTGAATTCCATGGAACCCAAGTAGTAAACAAAAGCATGCCTCCTTCGCTGTTTGTTTTCCTGGTGGGGTGGTTATAGAAGCATTTCTTCCTCTTACTAGGTCCGTCAGCTGGAATCCAACCTTCTTCCCGTCAAACATCAGAAACAACTCCACCAGTCATGTGCTGTGAGACCCATCGAACAAGAAAAATTGGCTTTAAAGAGAGAGTGTGAACAGTCTCAGAAAGAACAGTCTCCTGCTAGTAGGAAGGTGGGTTTTTCAAGTGTGACCTTACACCTGTGCTCTGACAAGTGTGCCCCTAACGTCTGCTTCTCACCATGAGTGGCGGGCTTTTGAACCCTCCTCAGATCCTCTGATGCCTTCATAATCTTGTCAAAACAGTATCATTGTTCTTTTTTATTGAATAAAGATTATTTATTTATTTATTTGGTTTTTTTTTTTTTTGAGACAGGGTTTCTCTGTGTAGCTTTGGAGCCTGTCTTGGGACTTGCTCTGTAGACCAGGTTGGCCTCGAACTCACATAGATCCATCTGCTTCTGCTGCCCAACTGCTGGGATTAAAGACATGCGCCACCACCGCCCAGCATATTTTTTTTTAAAAAAGGAACAATTGAAGCTTTCAGGAAGAAGACAGTACACACACACACACACACACACACGCACGCACGCACGCACGCACACACACATCACCTTAAAACAATTTTAAATTATGTGTCAATGTGTGGGTGTGTGCACATGAATGTAGAGGCCAAAAGAGGGTGTCAGATCCCCCAGAGCTGGCGGTCTGGGCAGTTATAAACCACCCAATGTGGTTTCTGGGAACCAAACTCAGGTCATCTAGAAGAGCAGCATGTGCTTCCAATCACTTAGCAATCTCTCTAGCCCCTAAAAACTAGGTTTTAAAAGCAGATACAATAAATAAATAAATAAATAAATAAATAAATAAATAAATAAATAAATAAATAAATAATTAAGAAAGAGAAAGGAGGAAGGGAGGGAGGAAGGAAGGAAGGACTTTTTGAAGGTTTTGTTAAGAATGAGTGGCAGAAGTGGACAGCATGGCATGGCACAGCATGGCTGTCTACTCGTAAGACGAGAAAGCAAAGTAAGCTGTTGTGGAATATTTGTTTACACTGAAGATGTGTCACTGTGATTGGTTTAATAAAGAGCTGAACGGCCAATAGCTAGGCAGGAGAGAATAGACAAGACTTCCAGGCAGAGAGAGAAACTCAGGATGAACCTAGGCACACAGGAGACGCCCGCAAGGCACTGAAGAGGTCGGACATATGGTATAGAGGAGAGGTAACCAAGCCATGTGGCAGAATGTGGATTAATAGTTATAATTAGTTTAATTATAATTATGGTATGTTAATTGAAGTTGTAAGAGGTGGTTAGGAAAATGCCTAAGCCAAGGCCAAGCTCTCATAATTAATAATAAGTCTCCATGTCGTTATCTGTGAACTGGCAGCCCAAAAGAAAGTCTGGCTACATTTGGCGATAAGTGTGAGACTGTTTAACTTCCCCCTTGTGGAAGAATTTTTCATTGGTAACCTTTTAAAAGGCTAGGAATTAGAAGGCACCATGAAGGTACATATTTCTCTATCCTGTTTTTGAAAAGGTATAGTAAAAAAAAACAAAAAACAAAAAGCAATCTTTTAAATCAATCACTATAATAGACCAACCCTTAGGTAATAAAGAAAGCAATGGAATTACAAGCCGTAAGGAGCCCATCAGCTAAATCACCTTATTTATGGATCTTAAACTGTTAACATTTTCCATTTTCCAGATTTCTTTCTAATGGCAAATATAGGAGAATTCCAAGGACTGGTCAATTCTTCAATATGTTGATCATGTAGCTTCTCTTGTATCAGCTGTTCTAGTGCCTGTAATTTTTCTGATGTCAAAGGCCATTGTTCCTTTTCTGCTTATGTACAACCTGAACGGACTGTGACCATTCTTGATCATACCTTGTAATATTTTTCTCAGAAGTACTCTCTATTTTTTGGTTTGTTTCTGAGATTGGAGGAATGTTAATCTGTGCTTTCCATTGCCTGCAACAAATCATGTCCCCATAAATTCATTGCTGTGTTAGACACTTATAGCTTTAATTTTCCTATCTGTCCTTCTGATCCCATACACTAGACCCAACTTGGACTTTGTTTTACCTGAAATTAAGTTCCAATCACTAGAAGTTGAATATTTACCTCCTGTAGAGGCCAGTCTGGATGCCAAGATTTTTGGTGAAATTATTGTTAACATCTGTCCCTTTGATTACTAAACCTTCAATTTCAATGCCATTTGTTTGTATTTTTAGCTATGGTCTTTGATCATTTATAGAAGTTTGCCAAAATATTTGTTTTATGGTCTCCCCTGAAAATTTTATTTTACCTACGGAAGCTGTTCTGAAATCTAGAGCAGTGTTGTTTTCAACAACAGGCATCAAGCTTTTTAATTGCTCTGTGGAAGGGTTTCCCCAATGCTGACAGGGAATGACTGGACCACATTTGATACTGGGGCCAGCAGGGGGACTCCTGAGGCATTTCCTGATGGCAGAGGGTTACCTTGCCTGCCCCTCATTGATCTGCCTTCATTAGTCCAGTGCCAGCCTTTGCCACACCTTCTGCACCCTCCAGAAGGCATTGTCTATAGAAAAAAAACATTTTTTCTAGGAATGCCTTGCCTACAATGCTTTTTCGGATGACCTTGCTTACCCCAATTAAAACTTCTGACATTTTGATTTTCCTTAAAATTTTCAGAAATCACTTCTCCTATCCAAGTATCATCATAAGCATAAGATCCAATATCAACTATATTTCTAATCCATTCTAAAGGTGTTGCTTTAGCCTTTAAGGGCCTAATCATCTTTTTCCATTCTGAATTTTAGACTTTCTTCTGGGCTGCCAGCTCACAAATAACAACACAGAGACTTATTATTAATTATGAAAGCTTGGCCTTAGCTGAGACTTTTTCCCAACTAGCTCTTGTAACTTGAATTAACTTGTCTCTCTTAATCTATGTTCTACCACGGGGCTTGGTTACTTCTCCGTACTATATGTCTGACTTCTTCAGTGTCTCACTGATGTCTCCTGTGCACCTAGATTCATCCTGAGTTTCTCTCTCTGCCCAGAAGTCCCAGCTAGTCTCTCTTGCCTAGCTATTGGCCGTTCAGCTCTTTATTATACTGATCACAGTGACACATCGTCACACAATGTAACAAATATTCTACAACAGTGCGCCATGGGGAGTGATAATGTGATTTTGCAAAGCTTCTCTGAGGGCATTAAGAAGCTAGAAAATGCCTTACCTCCAATTAATTGTGATAAGTATTTAGAAACAAATGTGCATCTAAACTAGAAAAAAATTTACTTAGAAAGCCACAAGGAATAGCTTTTTATTTTTATTTTCCACTCTTAATTATGAAATTAAATGGGTAAAAGCCAAGGTGAAATTTCTGAAAAATGATTATTCTTAAAGCATTAAGGAAAAACAAATATTAGTAGTCATAGGTAATAGAAGATTGTATGTGTAGAAAGCTGGGTCATGCTAACTCAAGGGGAGTGAAAAGAGCTGTATTTTCTTAGTAGTTTTTCCAGCTAAGTATGTACTTAGAACTGATTGCACACATGCACTTGTGGGCATGGCTACTGTGTTGTAGGGTAATGTGTATTTCTTGCAGTGGGTGGCAGGGAAGTTAAAGCCTTAGAAAAATCTGGTCTATGTGAGACGTAGTGGTTAAATCCAGATTGCTTAAATGCCAGCTGTGCACTCAATTGTTGTTTGTCGGTTTTCCTTACTGGATTATCTTGGCTTTCTTCCAAGATTAGAGATCTCCTCACACAAATTTATTAAAATAAAAGATAGCAACTCAAGTGTTTTTGTCTTTTTTTAAAGTATTTTGTTTTTGTTTTTGTTTTTGTTTTTGTTTAACAGGTCAGTCAGATGAGTTCCCTTGAGCGAGAATTAGAAACAGTTCATTTGGATAACGAAGGTCTGAAGAAGAAACAGGTGAGACTGGACGAGAAGCTAATGGAGGTAAGTTTGAGTAAATGACCTTAACTGTGGAGAATACCTACGAGCCATGTATTAGGAGGAACTAGACATAGCATTGAATTCCTCTCATGAAAGTCTAATTGCCAGGCTTAATTCTTGGGTCTGTCTTCCCAAAATGAACAGATGTTATAGTCATAGGTATTTGTACTGCTTTGCAGAATAAAGAATAACTTTAGCTCCAAATGTAAAGACCTATCTACATCAATCAATGTGGATCATGGGGACTCTGCCTGATACTGTCTACGGGGCCCAAGCTCTCCTGCCATTGTATGTGTGACCGTTTCCTGACATATACTGTCTTGCAGTGTTTTTATGATATAATCACTCTCTGTTCACCTGTTCAGACATATGTGGAGATCTGAGAACATCTGAATGTAGGTTCCTTTTCAGCAACTGCTATCTTAGCAGATATTGCTCAGTGGTGGAGAAGCACCTCTGTATGAGTGTGAAGCGTTGCATGGGTGAATCGTTGGGTTGGATTCCCAGGGATCAAAAAGCAAACAGTGTCCATGGCTTATGGCTACCCTTGTGACTTGGCTCTACCTTGTGAAAGGTAGAGCTGACAGATGTTCAGCTGATTTGGAAAACTCACCACTGTGTGTGTGTGTGTTGGGCCCTAGGAACCACAGCGTGCATTCATGTACTATTACAGGATGTGAGCAGATATACAGCCCTCAGTAAGTGAAGACTTCATTGAGATGCTTTGCTGTAGGTAGAAGAAAAATTAATTTAATATTAAATGAACTATAAAATCTGTAGAAGGAAGTGTTCATAGAATTTATCTTGCTATATTCTTAAAGTAAATGTATACACACATTTTTGTTTTTCAAGGAAGAATTTTAGGAAGGAAGGAAGATACTGAAGTATTTCCTATTTATTTATTTATTATTTTGGTGTTTTAAGACAGGGCTTCTCTGTGTAGCCCTGGCTGTCCTGGAAATCGCTCTGTAGACCAGGCTACCCTCAAACTCAGAGATCTGACTACCTGTGCCTCCCAAGTACTCAGATTAAAGGTGTGCACCACCAGGCCTGGCAAAGTATTTTCTTTATAAAGTTAGATATATGGCAAGGTGGCTTTAATGCTTAGCTTTAAAATAATGTGAAATATGGGCAAACATCACATTGGCATTTAAATGACCACTGAGATTTCTGACAATTTTATGTTCTCTAGTTTATCCACTGATGGGAGATTGGTAAATCTATAAACAGTGAAATCTAAACTGTTTCCTGACAGCATATAATACAAAATAACTATAGACTCTAATGAATCTATCTGAAGCTGAGCTCTGTGTGTGTGTCTGGTAAGAAACTGAAGGGTGCCAGGGTGTGTGTACTTACTCACTGCTGGGCTCTGTCCAAATGCTCTACAGTAAGCTGGTTCTTCACCTCTTTGCCCTAGCCCGGGAAGCCCCCTTCTTCCAGGCGGGCCCCAGTTTCTATTATTAACTGCCATCAGCCATTTCCTGCCATTCTTTTTCCCTAGTAGTAAATGTTTGCTGATAAGGAAAGTTAAGTGTTCCTGGCACCGGAGCTGAATAAGAAAAAAGCATGAATTTAAACAATGAGAAAAGTATCTCATACACTTTTCTAGTGAAACTCTCATTAGGAGGCAAGACTGGTTATTAACCCCACAGTTATACAGACTGGATGGTTGTTGTTTTTTTTTTTTTCCTTTCTCTCCTTTACTTTTCTAAGATGGGATCTAGCCATGTAGCTCAGGCTGTCCTTGAACTTACGGTCCCTCTGCTTGAGTCTTCTAAGTGCTGGTACTTCAGGCACACAACACCACAGCTAGTTCCAGATTGGATTTTTAGCAGCTCTTTTGACATAATTCACATGCTATGCAATTCACATATTTAAATTATACAGTTGTGCTTGGGTTATGTTTTTACTTCTTAAACTTTGGGGACATGGATAGAACAACTTTGCAGCTTTTACCATTTTTAAGTTTTCAATCCAATGGCTTACTGTTTCTAAAACCTTTCATCACACCCCACCATCCTGTTGGGTTGGATTACAGTACGATTGTATGGGGTGGTAGACAGCGGCTTTCACGCTGCCTTTTGTATTCACCCAAGGGATCCATGTATTCCTCCCTCGCTGGCAGTATTCCCACTTGGCTGGGTTGAGGGGTGGTGAGCAAACACAGAGGTGTTCCTGTATCAGCGTCCTTGGTGCCAGGGACTTTGAGAATAGCTTTCTAGATGATTCTTATCCGATATGCATCCTTCCTCCGGAGAAGTCTCCCCCATCTCTTCAGACTAGCTTTCAGTGTCTGGTGTAATTAAAGATTACAAGTTACTAGACTGGGAAATGGAAGGATTTTGGCTTGAAACTGACTCCCACTCCTGGGCTTTTTCAACACTACAGTAGTTGAATATGCAGTAAGCACTTCGTTTTGAACATTCAGAGACTCACAGTCACCTCTGCAGTCCTTGGTCTGCTGAGTCACTGAGCAGTCCGCAGTTTAGAGGGTTCAACAGGAAATGCTTTTCTTCTTTGCGTCCGTGCACCAAGGGATTTAACCTCAGATCCTGCGCTCCCTGGATCTGGGTATGGGTAAAGCTGGCAAGTTCACAGCCAATGGGATTGCGCAGAGGAGGGTGCAGTTGCAGAATTACAGTACTAAGGCCCTTTCCTGTAAAACTGACATACGGCAAAAAGTGACTTTGGTTGCTGTACGCTCTTATTCATGTATACAATATTCCCGCTGTTCCTTTTTATAACTTGTACTTTCCTTCCTCTTCCTGTAACTCCTGTAACTTTCTTCTGTTTTTGTTTTGTCTCTGGCTAACCTCTACCTAGAACTCAGTGGTTGGAAGTAGCAGAGAAGGGTGCAGTTCTATGCCCGAGCTAGTGTGTGAAGGTAGATCATTCTCTTCCGGTGATCCTTCATCGCATGGGAGCGTCTCGACATTGTGTCCATCCAGTCTTTTCTGTTGATTATGACCATTGATATGTCCTTGGGCAAGAGCCAGTATTCATTTTTCTTTTCATTCTAATTGGAACCTGTCTATTTACTTAAAGATTTCCCTCAGTATTTAAAGCTTTATGAAGAAAACTACCCCACTGATAAAGAATTGTGGGGGCATAATCCATCATATTCTTTATTCATAAATAATGTTATATTATCACATCTACAAACAACTAATAATAATATTTCAAAGCGGATAATGACCCACCTCAGAGATTTAGAGTTAAGAAAATGGATAGTGGCTCTGGAACTTCCTAACATTTAATTATAGTTGAGTATAAGAGGTCCTTTCCCTTCCACAAGCCTGGAGGTCCTTCCCTCCAGTTTATTTCTTGCTCATGTGGGTTGCATGCCTCCCATTGGGCCCTGTGTCTGCTGAATGTGTTGACAGATGAAAAGTAGCATGTTCCATTGGCTAAAATGAATTCTTGTCAACTTCCTAAATTTGATTGGCATGTGGATACACTGTTTTCTTGTTGTTTACAACAAATACTTTTATTCCAGTTCTAGGGGTGTTCTGGGTATTCCGTGGGTTCTGTGGGTGTTCTGTGCCCACACTTGCCTATCCTGTTGCTATTTAAGTGTATATATAACAATGCATCGGTAAAAGTGAGATGGGCTGAAGTAATTGGAGGTACAATATTCTTTTTAAAATGTTAATCTGGGGTCGGCAGATATGTAGTCACCTTTAAGAATCTTCATGGATGGGAAGGAAAGTGGGAAAAGCTTAAAGCCAAGCCACCCTGTCCATCTTCCTGTCTCACTTTTAACAAAGGGTAAAAGGGCAATTGAATGTTCTAGAATCAAAAACTTAGATATAATTTAGATGTGCTATGTATATATCATGGACCTCATGTCCTTATAGTCACTCAGGAGTGATGAAGGTCTATTCTTTCAAATTAAAAAAAAAATTTTTTTTTTAAAAGCCTGGTCACATAATGTATTATCTTCAAAACGCAGTGAAAGGACTCGATCCATGCACTTCCACCAGGCTCTGTTTCTAAGTGGTCACGGGCTAGGAGGCCATGAAGCGACTCTGAGCTCAATGTTTCCTATTTGGCACCTTTCTTGGCAGAAGGCTCTGTACTGACCAAGCCTTGTCCTTGTCCTTCAGATGCAGCCCCTGAGGTCCACTGCGACGCTTAGCCCGTCCTCTCGCTGGGATCTGCAGCTGCTCCAGCAGCAGAGCTGTCCAGTGGTGCCCAGGGAGCAGTTCCTGCAGCTTCACCAGCAGCTGCTGCAGGCAGAAAGGAGAAGCCAGAGCCTGCAGGAAGAGCTTGACAATCAGACCTCCGCAACCAACACACCGCAGGTACAGAGTGCTTCCCCTCCCCAGAGACACCCAGATCATCCCCTTCACTTTACCTTGGTTAGAAAAATAAACCAGTCCAAAGGAGGGCATGGAGAACTACGTCTCCATCATTGTTCTGCCTTCCCTGAGATGCTCACACACACTGAACTATGGCCGTCATTTGCTTTGTTTTTACAGTTTACTTTCAAGCCCTCTGCTTGTGAGTCCGGCCGCTCAGAATGCTGGGTCTCCTTTGTACAGTGGTCCATGACAAAGGATCAAGGTTACTTATACAGAGTGCATAGTTGGCCTGACATTCTTCTTTGATGCCTAAAATGTTACAAACTCACTGGGCGGTGGTGGCGCACACCTGTAATCCCAGCACTCGGGAGGTAGAGGCAGGCGGATCTCTGTGAGTTCAAGGCCAGCCTGGGCTACAGAGTGAGTTCCAGGAAAGGCTCCAAAGCTACAGAGAAACCCTGTCTCAAAAAACCAAAAAAAAAAAAAAAAAAAAAAGTCACAAACTCAATCCTCGA